>NW_024469067.1:0-9870 GCF_003184825.1 Aspergillus fijiensis CBS 313.89 | reverse complement strand
TGTGTGTCCTCTTTTTTTTTTTTTTTTTTCCAATCCACTGCTTTGGTGCCCCTCTACTGAGTACTCTCAATGTGCCGCCATTTGTGTCTTGCCGTTTTCTCGTGCTCTGGCAAAAGGATTGTGCTTGTCCCTCCGGTCATAAGGCTTTCATGTCCGTCCACTTAGTCATAGAATAGAGAAGTCGATTTCGGAGCTGCGCTGGTATGTTCCATGGATGCAGTTAGAGCTATGATGCATCTACCCGAACACGGGTGCACTCAGCATCGAGTAGTGAACCTGTAGCAGTTGAATGATTTCCACACAACGACAGTATTAACCATCATTAGATAGGATGATTTGTAAAGGGTGAAGTGTGTCGATTCTAGCTTCGGGCACTTCCCCAAAAAATGGTCCGATATGAGATCAAGTGCGATGATGATGTCGGTGAGGAAAGCAGACCTCGGAGGCGTGGCAAAGGAACTTTGGTGCTAGCCGAGTCAGACACTATCTACCTATATATTAGACCTTCTATTCATTTGTATTCAGGGCGTTGTTTGTTTATGGCTCTGTTATACTATGTAACAATCATCAGCAGCCCTTTTGTTTCTGCTTTTCGATTTCGTACAGGACAGCTCTCTCACAGCCGGCAGGATCCCTGAGAAATTCAAACGTAGGAACCCGATTCGCCCTGCTGGAGTGCCTGGAGACCATCCTAGTGAAGTCCACGCCTGCAGAACCTCAGTTGATCATTGTCTCTGCAACCAATCATAGTGGGAGGGATCCATTCTGGTCGTCATAGACACATGGTGGGGCCCACCGTAGGTACTTTTTTTTTTTTTGCCCCTTCTGCGGAAGATGGGAATTTCAGCCAGTCGGCCGCGTTTAGTTCGGGTCCTGCAGGCTTGCTTCATTATGAATCTTACGGGTTGGCGGCTTTCCGGGTTCTTGTTTCTTTTCTAGTCTAGTCGGGTCTGGTCTGGTCCGGGTCTTGGGGTCGTGGTCTTGGACCTGCTGCTGGGCGCGCGCGCGCGCGCGAGAGAGACCTTTCGTTGTCCGGACACACAGACACACACACACACACACACACACAGCGACACACGGACTCCCTCCTTCGCAGGTTGAATACTCATACATTAAGAACAGTAAAGGAAGCGGTGTAGGATCGCTGTGACTCTAAAATAGATAGTCTGTCTCTATTCCTGCTGACTTTCCCCAGTGCGTCTTGATGTGGAGGTGGGGGAATGGATGTTGTTGGCCGGGAAAAGAAGGGCCTTAAGGAGTCACTGAGAGTAAACAAAAACAATCATCCGTCCAGTTCTCAGTACATGCCTGCCTACGCTAGGATAGGAAACCTTTTTTTTTTCCCCTCTGAACACAGTCTGAGTCAAATTATTCATCATGGATGACTCTGGCGGTAATCTTTTTTGGGGAGCAGGAAGAAGAAAGTTCCTTTCCGACATTCCTTAAAACGACCATCAAACGCTCCATCATCGGGTCGGACCAATAACCGCCACCCTAAAACATCCACCCGTGGTGATTTTCAGCCGGCTCGAGAACAAGTAAAGTGCGGAAAGGAAAAAAAAAAATTTTAATTTGGCACTGACAAGAGAAGAGAGATGGTGGTTGTCAGTCACAACCACCACCACCACAACCAAGTGGGATTCCTCAGGCCCTCTTTCTTTTCCTACCGCCCGCCTTATTTGATTTTCTATTACTTTATTTTTTCTTCGCCATTTCTGGCTTTTACCGTTACCGTACAGTAGACTGGGCCCTTTTCTACTTCTTCCGACGGTTAGGTGGTCCCTCACTGGCCAACGAAGTTTCCGGTGATTATTCCATTCCCATTCCCTCGACTTTCCATCTTGCCTTTTCTCGGTGCCGCCATCTTCATCATACATCGGCCCTCCATCCCTCCTCCCTCCCTCCATCCATCCATCCATCCACTTCCCCTAGCCGGAAACTAACCATCTCCCACCACCACCACCACCACCCTTTCCCTCCCCCCCATCCCATCCCATCCCATCCCATCTTTCTTCCTTACTATTCATTCTACCACCTATTTCCCCCTTTTTCATCATACATTCCTCTTCTTTTTGTAACATCCGAATTTCGCCCCCCCTCCATCTCCATTATCTACTTCTCCATTCTAACCTTGTCTTGTGTCTTGGATTCTGTGTGTTATTAGACTTGTTCTCCTGATTCTTAGTCCCCGTGCTCTCCTGTCTTGCCTATACTGTATTGTTCCGTCGACCCGTGCTCGGATTTACTAGTATACTATCTGCGTTGCTTATCCTTCCCTTCTTCCTCTTGTATCCTATTACTTCGTCGCCTCCTCGCCCTTCAGATCCTATTTATATTCCAAAAACAAAACATGCCTTATAATACCCGTCGCAAATCATTGTCGCTCCCCTCCTTGGGGATTCACCTTCCGAACTCGTCCCGCCGCTCTCCGTCCACTTCGAAATCGCCGCACGCGACTGACGACCAGCTGCCTCCGTCCAAGAAAGTAAAACGGTCGCACGATTCCTCGTTATCGCCGGAGCCTTCAACCACCACTACGCGCGCTACAGATAGCAAAGACCATCCGACACCTGTCCGTTCCTCTGGTCGGCGCAGCGCCTTGGAGCACACGCCACCTCCCTCTCCCACCGACCGCACGGTCGCCCCCAAGATCGACACAGAAGGCATAAACGATGACATCGTGGTCGGCGTCATTCAACAGCTGGAGAAGACGGGAAATCGTCCTCACCTGGTCAAGGAATTGGCTGCTGTTCTCATTGCGCTGAACGAGAGCGTCGCAAAGTAAGTCCCGCAGTCATTCTACCATCAGTCTTGTCTTGCAATTCTGACATTATTGCGCCTCCAACAGCTCTGCCAACCCCGCTGCTCTCCTGTCTTCACGGCTAAGCGCGTATATGAAACGCCCCTGGACTGCACTGGCGCCTTGTCCTGTGGCCAAGGAATTGATCCCCATCCACCCACGCAAGGTGTTCTACTTTTTGACGACTTCACCCCGTCAAGCCATCCCAGAGAACTCGGACGATGTCATAATCCCTGGCGTGGAAGGAAAGGACATGACGCCTAGCGTGACAAGTATTGACCTCGATGAGGAAGACGCGTTGGCGCGGGAGCGGTCGCGCCTCAGCCCCAGTCCCGAGGTCGACCTGTCTTCCCCCGACTTCGACGAAGAAAACATTGACTTGGATGGTCGCACGGGTTCCACCAGCACCTCCCGGTCGAGTACCGAATTTGGAGATCACCACACTCGGCTGATGCACTCGAACCGGGCTGCATCCCCTCCATTGGAAGGTGATGAGAAGGAGTTCACACAAACCGCGAGCGCTGTCCGTGAGCGGGCTTCCGAACAAAAAGAAGCCCAGCAACAGCCCTCTACCACACATTTTTCTGCGCTATCGGAAGGTCTCAACGAGTTGCACGAAGATAGTATGATTATCTGCGGCACCCCCGTGGACGACAGCCACCTCTCGTTCAATGGCGATCGCATGGCGGATGAGCCCACCCACGACTACTTTTCTCGTGGCGGTCTCTCTGAACGTTCTCCTCTCCAAGGCCACCTCCAACAGCAGGATCTCGACGAGGCGGCCGTGGCGGCTCTGTTCGGTACTTCTCCTTCCCCTTCTCTCACATCGGTGGCCTCATCCATCTCGTCTGGCACGAGTGTGGCTTCAGATGACGGACTGGATGGCGAGTCTCAGTCGGAAGCGATTGGACGTGCCCCTCAGATCAGTCTACCCGAAGACCCCACCGCTCCCTCAGTATCGACACTGAAGCGTCCTATCGACATGCTGAACAGCGAGATGCCTGATCTGGACATGAAAATGGCAGATCTGGCTGAGCACGAAGACAAAGTGTCGCTAGGAGCTCGCGCATTGCCTCGCTCAGACGGGGCGACGGTTTTCGATTCGTGGCGAGAGCTACAGAGTCCGGAAACAGTTGATGTCCATGAGCTCGATGAGATGTTTGATGATCTCTAAATTTCCGCGACAACAAGACACCAGTCAGCGGGAATTATCCCCTCTCCACTCCATTTTCGAAAATGGCTCGCCTTGATTGGCTAGCCCTCAACAGGTTCTTCGCAACCTGTTTGCTATATCCCTGTATATCTTTTTATCTCTAATGCGTGCTCGCGGCACTTGCCTTCTCTCCGTTCTCGAAACCCCCAAGGCGACAGCCGAAGCCTCCGCTCCTCCTGTATATATACTCCCACTATACCTCATTCCTCTTTCCTGTCCTCCGTCTTTTTTCTCTTTCCCACGCTCACGCTCACGCTCACACCACGACTGACTTGATTTTAATGTCTGCGGTTTGATCGTGAAAAATTCTTTTTGATTGTTCAGTCGGATTGATCTGAAACGTCTCGCTTGGTTGGATCGATGCGGATGCGGTTGTCGGCGTTCTGAGACGGCTACGTTCTGGTAGACTGGAAGAACAAAAATAAGGAAAATTGGAAGCCAAAAAGAAAGAAAAGGAAGGCCGGAAAACTGGGATTTACGTTGTGATGTCAGCAATCATGTATGTTTAGCGCCTGTGGCATCTTCAAGGTTGGAATAAAAAGCTTCCAAATCTCCCCGCAAGGGACTCCTCCGATTTGATAAAGGTTCATCGTATCTTCGCGGATTGTAAGCCCTAAATTGATTGGAGGTTTCGGAGCCAACGCCATCATCGTTCCGTTCCATGGACTATTCGGGCCCGACTTTGGAGCCACTGGGCAATCCTGAATGGTTGAAGCTGCAGGGTGCCAGGTGACATGCAGCAGCAGCTCGCTCTTGGTTGGTCTGGCCAATCCTCCGGTCGGGAAGTCGTTCTGCCCACTAGAGACCACTTGAGATATGCCGAAAGTTGATCATGGATCTTCCTGCCAGGTGGTTGCTGCCTAAGTCATAAGTAGTGTAAGTTCTGATTCGTATTATCTAAGCCGTATTCAATGAACTAACTATTCCCAAGAACTCAGTGAAAGGCAGATGCACTCGTGGAAAAGCGAAGAAAGTCAGGAACGCTTTGAACCAGAACAAGGAGGAAAGAAAAGATCATGACTTCATAGCGGGGCGATTGCGATCGAGTCTTGAGCTTAGACCAAGTCGAGGTACTAAACCTACCTACTGTAAGTGTAACTAGAGTATGAGTACTAGTGACTGTCACCGCCCGCCCGCGCCTGTCATGCAGCCTGCATTGTTGCCAGGAAAGTGCCCGCATCCACTGCATTCATTCCTCCTCCTCGTCCTCCTCCTCGTCCTCCTCCTCGTCCTCCTCCTTCTTCTTCTCCAGTACCCTACGGCGTAGTCTCCTTTCTCGTCTCTTCCACAGATCATCACCCCTTGTGTTCTTTTCCTCTCTTTCATTCCTCCCGTTCCCTCTTCTTCGCTCTCTTACCACTTTTGCCACTTCTGGTTCCGACCCTACTGCTAAAGCGCTGCAGCTGGCTGTGGCTGCAAACCTTCGCGCTTCTAATCGCCTCATCTCATCTCTGGAACCTTCCGCCGGGCGGCCATCATGTTCCTGTTTGGCCGTGCATGCTCTAGGCTCGAAAAAATCTGATATAGTTGGCGATATTTGAAGCGTCAACCACCCACCCGATACCTCCAAAATCAGCGAAAGCAAGTGACCATCGTCGAAGCGAACCCCCCGCCGTCCGCCGCCCGTTGGCCCTCGCTAGTCTGATCAGACAACACCATGGAAGCACAATCTAATTTACCGGACGGGGATGAAAGCCATTCGCAAGGTGGAATGCCTCTTCGTCCCCATCCGGAAGAGCCGTCGGTTTCCTCGTCCAACGCGCCAGCACTGACTAGTACATCGTCATCACAACATCCACCGCGGCCGACCCTCACCACTAATAGCGGAGGTACTAACTCCGATAAAAAACCACTACTTCCCACCACCAACGCCAGCAAAAAGGTTGCCATCCCGCGACAGCGCTCCGGGGCTGCCCCACGCTATGCTCGTCGTGTACCTCTGGCCTGCGAATCTTGTCGGCATCGCAAAACCAAGTGTAGTGGGGATACGCCAGTGTGTAGACAGTGCAAGGAGCTGCGGGTTAGCTGCCGATACCCGATCTCCTGGCGTGAACGGACCAAGACGTTTGTCGATCTTATCGCACGCTTCCCTTGCGCTGGTCATTGACTTAAAAGTATTTAGGCAATTGAATAAGCTTTCTACCAAGACCTCCGATTATGAAAACCTCCTGCGGGACCTAAGTTCCGTGGTGGACGGTCGCGCTGCCGAGCGAATAAAACTTGTTTTGGAGAAGGTGAGTTTTAACTCCGTAGCCCGTTGTGTTCTATCCTTCTTCATATCCCCTGGAAAAGTCTGCGATGATGGGCTAACCCTGATCAGCATTCGGGTAGTGAAAGCACCGCGACGTCCACCGAAGCACAGTCGAGTTCCGTAACGCCGCAGGAGGAATATGCAGACGATGACGTATCTTCAACTTCATCAATTGGATCGCTGGATGCAATAGACCGTGTCGAGGAAGATGTGAACCGAACTCCGAGTTCCCGAGCCACGGGCTATATGGGCAAGAACTCGGAGGTCATCTGGATGCAGCGAGTGCGCAAGGAGGCCGAACAACGTTCACGCAAATTGCCAGGCTTTTACGAGGCGGACCAAGAAAGCGATTTCGCGATCCATTCGGTCAATTACCACCTGGATGACATGGACATTTCTGTTCCTGGACCCGTGCATGTGTACTGGATGCCGCCACGGAAAGTGGCCGATCAGCTTTTCCAGGATTACTTGGAGACCGTGCACCCATTCTTTCCCATTGTCAACCGCACCCTCTTTTCCGCACAATACAAAACCTTCTTCGATAGCGCCGCTCGGCCCGGAGACAAGTGGCTAGCCATCCTCAATATGATTTTCGCCATCTCCGCCAAGCATGCCCACCTGACGCAGGCGCCCTGGCGCGGAGATGACAATGATCATCTGGTCTATCTCACTCGAGCCCGGATTCTTAGCATGAACGGAGACGTGCTATTCAGCCATCCTGATCTTCAGCAGGTTCAGGTGGAGGGTTTAATCGCATATTATCTACTCTCTACGGACCAGATAAACAGGTGAGGCCGTTTTAGTACACAATCATATATGTTGTCCCATCTAACTTGTATACCAACCAGGGCGTGGAGAATCGCAGCTCTGGCTGTACGGTCTGCTATTACATTAGGGCTCAACATGAAGAATACCAGCGAAAACACGGCTAAAATCTCTAAAGAAGCACGCTACCGGGTCTGGTGGTGTTTGTATACGTTTGAGCACATGTTGGGTATCATGACAGGACGGGCTTCATGCATCTCCGATGGTATCTGCACGACGCCATTGCCACTCCCTTTCGAGGAAGAACAGCTCTCAGAGCCGGCTGCGACCAGGCTCCTTAACAACCCAGATATACGTCAAGACTACATTGAATCCGCCCTTGCTTCTTCATCCGTTCGTCAGATGCCATCTAATCCCCGCGGGGGCAGAGAAGCTGAAGCGTCAGATCAATCGCGCGAGACCTCGTGGCTGCGAAATCTGCCCCCGAGCAGCGCCCTAGGCTTTCTCTATTATGTCGACCTCGCGGTCATTGCACAGGAAATCGTCAATCGGGTATACTCACTTGACTGTGTTTCCATCCCATGGAGCCACATCGAGAACCGGATTGGTGAACTTCGGTCTCGGATTGACCTTTGGTACCAAAATCTCCATGAAGCGTACGACTTCTCTAGACGAGAGGACCAGAGCACAGATGTAATCCGTGCCAAGCTATTCCTTGCTTTCCACTACTATAGCGCGCGGATTACTCTGGGACGGCCATGCCTCTGTCGCCGTGACGCAAGGCAAACGGCTGCTAGCAAAAAGCCAACCTTTAGCCACGAGATGGCGGTTATAACCTTGGACTCTTCTCGACGTATGCTTGACTTGATGCCGGATGTGCCAGACGCAGCCCGTCTCTACCAAGTATGCCCCTGGTGGTGTATTCTGCACTACTTGATGCAAGCGACCTCGGTCCTACTGTTGGAGTTATCCTTTGGTTGTATTCACAAGCCAGAGGATGAGATGCACTTTTTGGAATCTACGAAGAAGGCTATCCGCTGGCTCTTTGCGATGGCACAGAATAGCTTGGCCTCTCGACGGGCGTGGGAATTGTGTTTTGGTAGTCTCCGCCAGATTGCCTGTGGGATGGACTACGATATCAGCGATATGCCCGTCTTTGGATACGACCCTCGGCCACATAACGTGACCCAACCTGGCCAACATCAAGCCGAACAGACCGCTAACTCAGGCCCCGTTTTTTACACATCTGCTGACATGAATCAATCTTTTGTTGCGTCGCAAGTGTCCAATATGCACTATGATTCTGGATTGTCACTTACCATGAACCCTCAGGATCAACAGCAGCAGCAGCAGCAATACCAACACAATCAACAACAACACTCGGGCATGCCAATGAGTTTCATGCCTTCCGACCCCAGTCCCGGCGGCGATGCATATTTTCCGTATGATCCGATCAGCGGCGAATTCATTCGCTCTTTCTTCCCATCCTCCGGGGATGAGGATCAACCATGGGGGTGATAAGTACAATTCGACTTGCTGTCTTCTTGGAAAGTCGGTCTGACAGTACTATTTTTCCACTCCCAGGATCCAATCCTTATTGCCACGCTGCACCACGATTTCGCACAATTTGGTTGGCCTTACTGAAATTTCTTTCTGAATATTGTTTACCATGGCCTCGAAGCTTTGAAGATCCGTTACAGCATTTCTGAGTTCGTGCGCGAGCTTGATTCTCCTCTTCGCAATATTGTCCCATATATACTGAGCGCTGAATGCTCTCAGGCATCTGTCTCTCTGTTTCGCTTGCTTCCTGCTTACGTCTTCATCCGCAACCATATTCCAACTGCTTCTTCTTCGTATTTGGTTTTCTATGCGAACAACATCTGGGCTTTGTGTACGGCGGTAAATTTGCTACGTGGAGTATTATGCAGGAGAGACGGAAAATGAAGTCTGGCCTGAGCGGCGAGGCCTGATTTTACTGGCGCTGGTGGAAATTTGTCATGAATCTAACGGATGGATGAATCAATGAATAGGGTGGGATGGTTGGCGTATATTGTTTTTTTTCCCCGGTTGATAACACCCTCCTCCTTTGTGATACAGATCTCGTTACCGAGATCAGGAATACCATTTTCGAATTTTCTCTACCCTCTTATTTCAATGGTCTTATTTCTATGTCATGGGGGATTCGGTGGTGATATTTAATACATGGTAGAGAGACGAGAGGGCTGAAGTTGCAGTTAGTATAATAGTGTTCCAACACGGCATGCAACCGTTGCCAACCAGTTAACTATCGTTGACAAGGTCAACAGTCCCCTCTCTTCTAAACTCTATTCAACGAAACTATCAATCGTACAGTATGGATTGATTATACATATCTTTTGACGGATACACAAGTACTTATATCACTACTGATACCACTACTTATATCTTGACCAATAACAGTTTGCGTGTAGCTGTGATTATCAGTGGTTATAAACACTTCCAGCAAGATTGAGGATACGTAACGCGCGCACGTCCATTAAGGGTTGTACTGTGTACGCAGTTAGTTGTATATAGCGTGACCCTAAGCTAATACTATCCCAAGACTAAGTAGTTTTAGGCTTGATACGAATAACGAGTTCGTGCCCGGGTTGGATTAGGTGTTTACCCGGTTGGACCAAGTTGTAAACGGTTCAGACGCCTCCAAGGCCGTCCTTCCCCTCTTTCCCCTACTACGGGTGGGTGAATCTCGGTACAGTATACTAAGGTAGTGCTTTAGCACCTTGGATTCTGGCGAGATTGGGTATTCCCTTTCTGGGATAGTAGGGCAGGGCAGACCAGAGTAGAACATTGGGAAGGGGGGGG
>NW_024469066.1:0-124554 GCF_003184825.1 Aspergillus fijiensis CBS 313.89 | reverse complement strand
CCCCCCTCTACCCACCATACTACCACACGGCCACCCGGCTCTTCGACCCAGACCCCAACGACAGCGACACCTCGTCGACGCTCTCCTTCCCCAGCACCAGCAGCTACGGGAACACCTCAACCGCGACGCGCGACACGCCGCCGCCGCCGTACTCGCCTAGGAGTCTGGGGATGTCGTCGCGGACGATGTCGCCTGTGCCGTCGTTGATGTCGGATTCCGGGAGGAGTAGTAGTAGCGGGAGTAGTGGGAGTAGCCGGGGAAGTGGTAGTGGTGGTGGTGGTGGTGGGTTAGGCAGAGGGTCTGAGGAGATGGTGCAGATTGCGGCGCCGAGGGCGGTGGTGGTTTGGGAGTCGGCGCGGGGGAGGGGAAGGGAGAGGGAGAGGGGGTGGGGGGATTTATATGATTGATTGAGTGGGGTTATTGGGTATGGGTTTGGGAATGGGTTTGGGGGTTCAGGGGGGGGACAGTAGGTAATGGGATGGTTTGGTGTTGTTGGGTTGATTTGTGATGCATGGTGAGTCCGAGTTGAGCATGAGGGATGCGTTTGTATATCAGGCAAGCAAGCATGCCTCTTTAATATATGACTGATTAATCTCAGGTCGAACTACTAATGATGGAGTGCATGCGGTATAGCTTCACTATAATGTCGGATAACTATTTTCAGGATTATCAACAATTACTTCGGTATACACAATCACCGCTATAAACGACAACCCTATATCCCTCTTTATCCCTGCACCCCGGCTCTCCCTTTCCCCACCACAACCTCTGCTTAATCACTGATACCTAACCACCAACTTCTCACCACTCACAATCTCCGGCACCGCCTGCACACTCGAGCTATACGTATCCTGAACGGCATACAGCGCCGCCCCGTCCTCAAGACCATAGCTCTCCCCATCCGCCGTCCTGGCCACACAGCCCGTGAACACGGCATCCTCAAAGCCCACGAGCGTCAACCCGTCCCCATCCACCGCCAGGTCCTCGACGATCCACTCGGCATTCTGCCCCTCCAGCCTGGCACTCTCACTCGGCGCCGTCGCGTGCATCGTCAGCTTCTTGCCGGTGGTCCGGTTCTCGATCACCGCCGTGCCCGCCGTGCTGCTCGTCGCCTCGACCGAGGCGAACACCACATCCCCAATCGCGAAGTCCATCTCCACGTCCACCGAGTTGGCCGGGTACCACTCGTACCACGCCGCGAACGAGGTCTCGTTCCGGCTGTCCACGTAGATGTCCACCCCCGTCTGCCAGATCGAGTTGCCCGCCGTCGCCCCGTCGATCCCCACCCAGAACGAGACCGCCTGCGTGTCCGCGCTGCTGGCCGCCGCCGTCGGCGTCACCGCCGGCAGCGTGAACGTCGCCGCCACGTACGTGTACGTGGCGCTGGACGCCGGCGCCGATTCCAGCACCGCGCCCGCCCAGTTCTCGTTGATTTGGTAGTTGGTCGCCGTGCTGGTGCTGGCGCGGTGGTCCACGCTCGCGGTGGTGGTGGTGGTGGTGGGCGCCGTCGCGCTGGGGTTGGTGTAGTAGTAGCTCGTCGGGGCGGCCGTTTGGGTCGGTTGTTGTTGGTGGCTGCTGCTGTTGCAGTCGGTGCTGGCGCTCGCGCTGGCGCTGGGAGCAGATGCGGCGCCCCAGTTGACCGAGGGCTGCCACTGCCACTGCCCCTGCTCCTGGCCTTGGTTTCGGCCGCCGCTGGTGAAGCCGTTCACTGCTGCGCCGTCGCCGTCGCTGCCGGGGACGCCGCTGCCGAATTGGCGGCGCTGCTGGCGGGCCTCGTGGGGCGCGGCTAGAGCGGTGCCTGCGGCCAGAAGAGCGCTGACTGCTAGGGAGGTGGTGAGCTTCATTGTCGGTATTGATGCTTTCAGGTAATGTCAAATGAAGATAGCAAAAAAGAACAAAGTTAAAGAATGTATATGCCCCCAGGAGGTGGAGTAGTCTAGATAGAGAACGGAAACGAGCACAGCTCTAATGAAAAGGAAGGGAAAGGTACGTAGCACCTCAGATCACAGATCTTGGTTGATGAAGACCAGAAAAGCATGGCGATGGCGCTGGTGCGGGCGTGGCAGACCCTGCAAGTTATATGTCCATTGCCTGAGTCCAGTCACTTAGGGCTCGGTTTGGGATTGATTGCTCCCGGATTCCGCATGAAACCCGTTAGTGGCCCCGGGTGGAGTGGCGCTGCCCCGTCGGGTGTTTGGGACTCGATCACCTTCATTTCGGGGATGGGGAGGGAGTGAGAGTGGGGACGTGGTTTTTGCGTCGGAGGGGGTCTTGGATAAGGGGGATGGGTTGGGCGTTTGGGAGGTGGTGAGGGTGGTTGTTGTTGATGGCGGTGGTGGTGGTGGTGGTGAGAAAATGCTGTACTATGCTTCGTACTCTATCCGGGTCATAGGCAGTCCACTTCATGAGGGCCATTAGGAGCTACTGATCCCACGACGATGAAGTCTCGCCGTCCACAAATCCATGCCTCCTCCATATATTCATGTTGTTCACCGTGGCAAGGGCAAAGGGGCAGTCTAGATTTCACGTAGTGGCCCAAAGGGTCAGTCGAGACATCCAGACTTAAGCATATTTCAACATCCCAATCAGGAAATCCACGGCCGAGACATTTCCAACAGATAGATTGAAGGGTGTCCCGCAAGCATGATGCCACCACCAGCGTCAATCTCCGGATATAATGATCGTCCATTGTCATCAGAACTGTCTCGGTACCTGTCCGCAACTGTCTAGTCTACAGTGCATTATCTGTTGATCTACTTTACTCAACTCTTTCCTCCACGATCATAAATTGAAATAGCTTAAAAATAGCACCATCTCAACAATCTAAGCCGGCTAGACTTTTTGTATATCCACAACTCCAATATGTACAAGAAGTCAAGAAACTAACCTGCAAGTCTATACACCTCTATCGTCCTCTAATTCACCATGTTCGGGCACTCCCCCTGCGCCCGCTTGAACGCTCCCGCAAACAGATCCTGCATCGCCAGGTAATGGAACAGAATCCCGCCCAGCACAGCAAGGTGCCAGATGTTGTGGCTGCCGCCCACATAGTCGAACAGTCCGGGCCGCCACCGCTCCGGCACCTGAGACGCATACACACACGCCCCCACGAAATACACCAGAACACTCTTCACCACCGGCGCATAGAAGTACAGACACCAGAAGAAGCCCCGGGTGTAGGTCAGCTGCGCCAGCGGGGCGAACCCGGTCAGAGCCAGCGACACATAGAAAGCCACCCGTGCCCACGCCATGTCCGCCCGGTTGAAGGTGGGGTGCCACGGCAGAATCACTCCGCCGATACCCAGAGACATCGTCAGCAGGATGTAGATCCACCGCGACACTGGCTCGCAGTAGAAGGCGGTGTACTCGGTCGTCACAATCGAGGCCGCGACCAGCATCGAGATACCCGTATAGTCCACGCACGCGAACCGCTCCATCAGTGTCTGGCTGGCAATGCTGTTCATCGTGTGCCACAAGGTGCTGCATACCAGGCACTTGCACGCCGCGAAAAAGAAGACTGCGGCCACTAGCACATCCGTCTTGGTGCTTAGGTGGAAGTTGGGGTTCAGCGGGTAGAAGTAGAAAGCCACAGAGAGCACGATGAACAACCCGATCAGATGCGACCAGATGTTGACAAGTTCGTTGGAGAAGGTGAACATGGAGGCCAAGCACTCCACCTTCGAGTGCGTGAACCGGTATCCCTCAAGAATGTGGGGGTTCACCCGCCATGGCTGCGGGAGGTCCGCATAGCCGATCAACCGCTTTTCCTGGGCCAGCAGGATCGCCCGGTCAATGTTCTCCTTCATTGCCTCCTTGGCCCGACGCGCTCGCTCCATGCCCTCGTCGACCACCTCCCGGGCATGCACCAAGCTGGAGTCCATCGCCTTCCACGCCCCATCCAACGCGCCGTCTAACCCGCGGTCCCACCCGGCGTGAGCACGAGACTCCAGCTCGACGAGAAAAGATTCCATGAGGCGGACACCGGCTTGGGCTTTCTGTTCTAATGTTTCCTTTGTGGCGAGAGCATCCTTATAACGGTCCTCCAAGGTGTCCACCAGGATCTTGGCGCGCTTCTTGCCGCTGCCCATGAGCTCTCCGGAAGCGTGAGAGCACGAGTCCCGCACGGCCTCCAAGGTGGCGTAGCCGCGACGGAGGCTGGCATCAATCTGGTCCATGTGAGATTTGCCATATTGCTCAATCCACAGCATTCGTCGCTCCAGCTCCGTCAGGAAAAGTTCAACCTAGACCCCGTCAGATAAAATCCCATGCACCAGAAGAAGATTCGGCGAGGGCATACTCTCAGAAACACCGCATCTGCGTCATAATCTAAGGACAGCTTCCGAGCCGTGTGGAACGAGTGACGGCGCCGACGGTCGCGGAGTAAGCTGGTCTCCTCGGAGGGGGTTGTGGAATAAGCGGATGTGTTTGCCTCGGGATACGACTCGATGGTCATAGATTGCGCAGAGCAAGCCATGGTGTTCCGTATACCGTTCCAACCGTCAATTAGATCCGTAGCTAGTTGAGAAGATCGAATCGCATATGCTGGAGGGAACAAAGAAATAACAAGGGGAAAAGTCAGTGAGGGAAAAGACCAAGGTTGGGGGTGGAGATCGGGACGATCGGGAATCGGCGGGACGACCGAAGCAGAACATACAGCTGCAAGTTGGACAAACTAGAGAAATTCGGGTGGCTGCAAGGGACAAGCGCCTAGGTGAGTTGAGTGGAGAGGAAGAAAAGGGAAAGAGAAAGACAGAAAAGTAATGATAATGACCCTAAAAGAAAAGGAGAGACACCTCTTAGGAGGAGAGGGAATTAGGTATTTAGGGGAACGATCAGAGGAGAGAAAGAGAAGAGAAGAGGAGAAGAAGGGGAAGAAGAAGCAGAAGAAGTAAGTTAGTAGAAGAGGGGAACCCGAACAACATTAATCCCATCAATAATAACTTACTCTCTTTTTCCCCTCCCCGCCAACCCTTCAATTACTACTCAAGTACTTGGTTCCCTTACTTGGCAAATGTCCACTTTTTAAGGCTGAACTGCTAAGAACTACTCCGTATCCTTGTTCATCCAAGGATTGGTTCTTCTATTCGCCGCCTTCCTGCTGTCAGTCTTCACTTCAGCCCATCAGCGCCCGGCTTGCCTCCACGTTGGGTCATTCTTATCGCTCTCGCCACCAGCCACCCTTCAACGAACCACCCACCGTACTTCACTTTCTGCAGTGGCAGCCAGCTGTTCCTTTCACCTGACGCACAGCAATTCCCTCACCATGGCCATTCGGGACATTGTCGTCAACCCGTCCCTGCTGCCGGTGCTCAATTTGAGCGCCGAAACCCGCGACCAATGCATGCAATTGCTCGCCGTGCTCGACCCGTCGGCTGACTCCTACTCTGACTCCGAAGAACGCGCCCTAGCTGCATCCAAGGAACAGAAGCAGCTGTTTGCTCTTCTGGCTCGTCTGCGCGGGCTCAACCGCGATGCTATTCTACGCGTCCGAGAGACGAAGCAGGCGACCGCAGAGGCCCGCCAGGAAATCGACCGTTTACACCTGCAACTTCAGAATCTCTACTACGAACAACGGCATCTGACGGGGGAAATCGCTGCGTGCGAGTCTTATGAGTATGTCCCGGCGTAGCCACTAAAAGAACTCGCTGGATGCTGACCTCACTGTCGCAGTCACAAATACCTTGCCCTTCCATTGATCCCGCTCGAAGAATTCCTAGCGTTGCACCCCGAGCATCGTGAATCGGACGAACACGATCTCATGATCGCTCGCATCAACCACGAACATGCCGAACGGGAGAAGCTGGAGCAGGCGCGACAAGAGCTTCTGAAGCGGAAACAGGCTTTGATTGCGGAAAACAACAAACGCAAGGAGGATCTGGCCAGTCTGGACCAAGATTTGGAGCGCTTTATCGACGTAAGTCTCTGTCCTAGTGAGTTTCGGACGATGTTGCTAACCCCTGGCAGGCCGCCAAGCCCATTCAGAAGATCTTCGAAAAGGAGTATTAGCGGTGGGGTTATTGTCTTGTAGTTTCTTGCATGGATTGGCGCATTGGATAGATACCCAATATGATTTGATTTGAACCAAACAAGATTTCCTAGTATGTAGCCATGCGTTTCGTGGTGGACGTGTTACATTGTATTCCTTGCGACCGCCGCCAACTGGTGGCCCCCTCTCCGCCTTCCTCCCGCCTCTCCGCAACTCCAGCTTGCAATCAACTCCAACAACTCCAACTCCCCTCCCACTCTCTCCCATCTGGTCCTGTACCAGGCTACGTCGCCCTCGTCAAAGCATGTCCTGGTCATGATCGCCAAGAATGAAGACCTGTCGTCATCACAGACCGTTGATCCCCACCCCGATTATACCATGACCGTCAGCACCCCCTCGCCGCGTCCGCCGCCCCCGGAGAAGCCAGAGGCTATCCGGACGCGATTCAAGGTCATTGCAGCCTTCTGGGCGGTGATTATTTTTCTGGGATTCCCGATCTGGTGGAAGACCACATCGATCTATCGAGCTTCCTTGCCTATCCCGGAAATGATTGATTGGGCCGATGGAAAGGTATGTAATTCCTGGCCGTTGAGGTGCATAACCTGGCTGACTGGTGTCTCTTCAAATCTAGACCTGTCGTCCTGTTTTCCCGCTTGAAATCCGAGTCGAGACGCCTCACCTACCTGACGCAGAGGCCCAGCACTTGCTCCGGACGACACAACATACCCTCGATGACTTAAATGAATTCTCCGCACATCATCTGCGGCTGAAGCTATCGAACGATAATGTTGACGAGCCACTGAATAACCCGGCAGACACGGCCTTGACAGTGCGCCTCTTACCACAAGACGACCTAATCAACCCCAAGTCCGAACTCCATCACGATACCACCCAGCTCGACGTCTTTTACTCACCAAACCAAATACCGCCCCTTTCATCATCCAACCCACCGTTGTCCGCTTACATTGCGGGTGAACTTCAGCAGCTATTCACAGAAGAGAAGGCCATCATTGCGCAAATCCTGTCGAACAGCCATGCATCAAGTGCGGCAGCCACCAGTCAGCCGTCCTCGACTATGCTTTCCTCGGTCTCTCCTCAGCTCGCGGACAGTATTGCCAAGCGCCAACGACGCTCGATGAAATACGCCGATACCTATCACCTCGCCTTTTCCTTGTTCACTCCCGGCACAGAGCCCTCCTTGTGGGACATTCAGGCCGCTGTCCACGACTATATCACCCCACTGCTGCAGGCCTTCTCTCCAATCAGCAATTTTACCGTCGACACCCAAGTTCAGCTATACGCGACTTTCGCACCCACAGCTCCGGCACCCGAGTACGACGAAAGCCACGGAGCTTGGACCCTGAAGCCCGAAGACCTCAGCGCGTTCATCAACGCGGCCGAATGGCCTCTCAGCCCCAGCATCGGCCCAGGCCCCACCATCAATTTTATTCTTTATGTGCCTGATGCAGCGCAATCCCCCTTGGTGGTCAAGGACAGTCTGGCGACGAGCTGGGTCGTGCCTCAATGGGGTGGTGTGGTCCTTCTCAACCCCGCGAACGGCGCCCAGCTTCAGCATTTATCGGGCGATGCGCTTCAGGCCCCGTTTCTGACCTTTTCCCACCAACTCCTCACTCTTCTCGGCGCCCCTTCCACCCCGGCTGCGCTGCCTTTCCGACTGCAGACACTCACCCGCATTCGGGCCGCGAGTCTGCTCCTCTCTGCATCCTCTACCATGGGCTCCCTCGCCCGTCTCACTGAGTCACTTCCCTCCATCCCCATCCCTGCTACCGTGGCTGCCTCCGTGGCGACGACACTCTCGCATCTGACCTCGACCTGTGAGCATCTCCGACGGGGACGATTCCAGGCCGCGCTAGCGGATGCACGAATCGCCGAGACGGAAGCGGAGCGCAGCTTCTTCGAGAAGAGCATGGTCGGCCAAATGTACTTCCCGGATGAGCACAAGGTGGCCGTGTACCTGCCTCTACTAGGCCCCATTGGCGTTCCCCTCATTGTCGGCTTGCTAAAGGAGGTCAAAAAGGCCATCGCCTTGCGGAAGGCTAGGAAGGCTACCTGAATCATGCATACCTGTACAGTATATAGTTTTATTCAATCATTTTTTTTCTTTCGGTTTGAGCACAATGTACCAACATAGAAGCAAGACTTCGCTAAGAACATACAATCAGGATTATTAAGATTAAGTCATGCAAGAGGCAGAACCATGCAACAACGCATACCCGTCCTAAGACAGGGCAAAGGCCAAAACCCAAACATGAAAAAAGAAAAACGCTATACTCAAATACCACCACAAAATCAACAGTATACATACATACACTGAATCATACAGCCATGAAATCATCTACCTCCGCTGCGACCCCAACCTCGAACTCCCTCTACTCAACCCACCGCCACCACCACCCGAGCCCTCCGGGTCCTCCGAAAACGCCTCCATGGCCCTGGGATTCGTCGGATACGCGTCCGGCTTCAGGACCCCTGTGGTCGCAAACACGCCCGGCGGCGTATACACCCGAATACTCTCCGTTCGGGGCAACGCCGGAATCACCGGCGGCGAGCTGTAGGTCGCCACGCCGCCTTTCCCGTCCTGCTGGGTCTGCTTCACCACGAGGTTCCCGTTGATGTTGAGCGGCAGCGGCGGCACCGGCACGGGGACTCGGCTCCCTCCGCCTCTCTCGGGCACCAGCGCCGTCTCGACGCCGGCACCACCGCCCACCCCCCTCGCGGTGGTGCCCTCCCGCTGGTACACGGGATTGTGGGGGTTGAACAAACTCCGGACCCGGCCGCCGGTCTTCTGGATCATGGAGCGGGATCGGGACCGCGACCGCGACCGGGAGCCGGTGGTTGTGGCCTTCGAGGCTCGGGATTGCGTCCGCCGGAGGAGGAAGTCGGTGCGGTAGGCTGTCTCCTCTGAGGGCATGGGCGAGGAGATCCCGATGAGGGTGCCCTTGGAGGAGCGGTGGGTGAATTGGGCGATCTTGGCGGACGGGGGCAGGTTCTTGCGGCGGTGGTGGCGGTACAGGAGGAGGGAGAGGAGGGTGGCCGTTACGCCGAGGAGGGCGCCGGGGAAGAAGCCGGCCAGGACGGCTGCTGTGGGGTACTGTGGGCATTTTAGCTGTGTTGCTGTTGCGCTGCTGGTGGTGTTGGTGTTGGTGTTGTCTGCGGCTGAGGAGGTGGAGACGCGGGGGTCTGTGGCGGAGATGGCGGTTGCGAGGGAGGATGAGGAGGAGGAGGATGTGGTGGAGGAGGTGGTTGAGGAGGTAGCGCTGGATGCTGCTGCGGTGGATGCGGTGGATGTGTCCATGCTGCAGAGCGAGTCCCCCGTACAGGTGTAGCCGAAGGGACAGCACTTTGAGCCACATTTGGCCAGGCTATCGTCGAGGCGGGTGGTGTGCACGCTGTTCTTGGGGTGGGAGGTCGCGTTCTGCAGCTGTACATCGCAGGTGATGGGCTCGATGTAGTCGCAGCTCTGCCCGGCTGGGCAGCAGATGGCGGAGCTGCCGTCGTCGAGACTGATGCAGGTGGAGCTGCTCGGGCAGCAGAAGGTGCTAGGAAGACCGCTGCTCGAGCATTGTGTGTAGTCGCTGGGACAGGTGTCGCTGCTTCGTGGCAGCAGGATGCCAACGGCCTGCGTTGGCGATATCGTTGAAGCGAGCAACCCGAATAATAGTAGTAGTCGGGACGAGTTGCCCTTGTGCGTGATCATCGTGATGGTTGGCACGAGAGAGGACCTGGTAGAACTTTCTTTGCAATAGGATGAAGTGAGAGAAGAGTCAAGAAAGGAGCGTATGAGGACTATTGCTGGTATATCGGCTGGGCAAGGGTCGGATGGTGAGTCAAAGAGTGTTGTGCTTCAATGAAAGAAAGTGTCTAAGACAATGGGTTTGAGAGTGGAAGAAACAACGAGACGAGCCAGTACCAGACAAAGAGCGCTTCGAATTGTCTTGCAGGAAGAAGCAAGTCCTGAAGAAGATCTCCCTCCCCGTTGCTCGCAACATGCTGCCCAAAACCTTTCTGCACGCATCGTACTATCAGGATCTAAGGATCCAGGACGGTAGGTAGCAGGCGCCGAGTCCCAGAATAGCGACGAAACGTGGGGCCCATGGCCGACGGGCTAATGATGAAGAGAAGTCTAGGCGCCAGAACGGGATCTTTGGGCTCGGACTGGATGAGAAGTCTGATTGACTGTTGCAGATTACCAGAAAGCCCGGCGCGTAGGCAGTGTGTACTTCTCTATTTGAATGTTGTTGTTTCAAGCTGGGCGGTTTGATGCAGAAGTAAATCGCGGTCCGCTGATTGGCCGATGTTGGCGCCTGCTTACCTCACCTGGTCTAAGCCGAAACAGGTAATCTCTCAATCTGGAGCGGAGGAAATTCTGCGGTTTGGAATTGCTGCTGCTTGTGTCAAGCACGACCTCCCTTAACATATTACTCCACCCCCAGATCATCATGCTGAACCGACTCCTCCGGCCGCAGTCTGCGCTGCGTGCAGCCTCCTCTCTCACTGCGGTGAGCTCTTTTCTGTCTTTCCGGCTGATTGGGCGCCTTCACTAACAGTGCGGACAGAAGCCCGTCTCCGCGCTCCCACGCATCCAGAGCCGTGCAATCCACCGCGTGCCTACCCTCGCCTACGAAAATGAATACCGGGGCAACGGTATCGCAGAGTTCATGTCACCAGAGGCGTTCGACTTCTCCTGGACGCAATACCAAACCCTCCTTGTCGACAAGCTGAACCTGTTGACGCAGGGTGAGTGCCAGCTCCGCGGACCTTGCTCGGTCCATGAAACACACTCGGACTCTAATAGATACCTGGATCAATAGACACCATCGATGCCGACGCGAAGCCCGGAGAACTGCTGGTCAAGTACTCCCGGCGTCCGGAGATGGCCTCCGTCTTCAACTACGCCTCAATGGCTCACAATAACCACTTCTTCTTCAATTGCCTGGTACGACCCAGACCTTGAGCGAATCCGTCCTTAGCACAAAAAAACACAAAGCCTAATCGCATGACAAACAGTCCCCCCGCAAAACCGAGATGCCCGAGAAGCTCGAGAAAGACATCACAGAAACGTGCTCGTCGGTCGAGTCACTGAAGCTCGATTTCCTGGCCACGGCCAACGCGATGTTCGGTCCCGGTTTCGTCTGGCTGGCCAAGAACCTGGAGCGCGAGGGGATGATGCACGTTTTCTGCACGTACAACGCCGGCTCTCCTTACCCTGCCGCGCACTCGCGCCGCCAAGCCGTTGACATGGCCACCCATACGCCCGACACCCCGCTGGGCAACCAGTACGCCGGCGCGATGGGCGCCCACGCGCCCAACCAGAAGAGCATGGCTCCTGGAGCCATCGATGTACAGCCTATCTTGTGTGTCAACACCTGGGAGCACGTGTGGATGATGGATTACGGTATCGCCGGCAAGGAGGAGTACCTGGAGCGGTGGTGGGACCGGATCAACTGGGAGGTGGTGGCTGACAACTACAACAAGATCAGCGTCAACCGGGGGGCGCGCAACCCCAACACCGCCTGGGGGCGCAGTCTGGGCATGATGTCGTAGTTTCTTTTCACCCAATCCGGATGATGGTTCGATAAATTGTATTATACACATGGGTTCTCTTTCTTTTCTTTTCTTTTCTTTTTTCTCTTTGGCATTTATGGTCTAATCAAGTACAAGCATTTTCCCTTGGGATATAGACAAAAGAGAGTCTCCCTTGATTATATCTCATGATGAGCACGAGCCCCCTCTCTTCTATATGTGTCTAGTACCATCACGATATCCTGGTATCAAAAAAGTATCACCGCCCAACCACCTCCCCCATCCTCTTCTCGAACGCCTCTATCATGACCCCAGCCATTTGGCCCTCAACCGCACTCATCATGGTAGCATGCCACTGATTCTTGAACTCGAACCCAATCTCCAAATGCACCCTGGTCATGCTCCTCCCTCCATCCATCTCCGCAGTGACATCCGCCAACTCCCACTTGGTACTCAAATACTCGAAGATGCCTTCCTCCGCCCCGGGGAACCCAAACCCACCACCCCCTCCTCCGGAACTCACAGCCTGCCCGTCCTTCTTCGCCACGCCAAACCGCGCCCCACTCTGCGCCGTGACCGTCAGCCGTTGGGGATCACAATCCACCTTCGAGGTGAAGGTCTCGCTGAGCGGGCCGTAGCCCACCGTCAGGAAGGCGCGCGTCGGGTATTGTGTCGTGGGGTCGCGGTGGGTGACGGTGCTGGCGGTGAGGAAGGGAAGGAAGGACGAGTAGGACTGCACGTCGGAGATGACTTCGAAGAGAGGGGCGGGCGAGTAGGGGAGGGTGCGGGTGGCGGTTAGGCGGCGGGTGCGGGAGGAATCGTTATCGGAACCATTGGAGCCGCTGCCCGGGAGGAAGGAGGAGAGAAAGGTTCGACGTTGTTGTTGGTTTGTGGGGTGGGAGGATTGGGGCAGGGTTGTGAGGGTGTTGGTGCTGCTGCTGCTGGGCTGTGTAGTCGTCGTTGCGGTGGTACGGAGAGGATGTGTGGTCAATGTTGATAGTGGTTGTTGGGTGCCCCGGATTAGTAACCGGCGAGGGGTGGGCTTGAGGTGCCGCGTGGTGGTTAGGAGTGATATGCGCATCTTGTTGTTCTGGAGGTTGGTGGAATTAATTGATTATGGACTATGGCGCGATGGGTGAGAAAGTTGAGGATGGGTCGCGGCGCATCGGTGCTTTTTTTCTGGGGTGCTGTAACTACAATTTGCCCGTTTGGTCCGCTTCCGAGGCGGATTTTGTTCCGCGGTTAATCGTTGCTACTGCAGATATAGTCATTCAGCTACTATAAGTTTGAATGAAAACCTCCCATTGAGCTGACTTTCATTTTTTGCGTCTCTTCTCATGCTAGATGGGCGGGTTATTTATCTTGACATGGTTGATCTCTGTATGTCTTCCGGATGACAATTCAGCACCAGCTTACGTCTCACCCCGAATCTATATTCTGCTCTCACTGCTGCTCATCAATGCCTATCTTGATGATCTATTTACGGCATATTTCTATATTCTCACAAGAGCTTTAATCAAGAAAGTACATACATTAGTACCCAAGGGCTTTAGGTTCTCCTTCAGGATCATTGCCACTACATCAAACAACAAAATATGTCGAGAGACTACCCTCGCAGGGTGATAGCCTTTGTGGGCAGAATTAACAAGAGAGGTCCCCTCACTCTTAGGCTCCCTTCAATTATCCCATGTATAGAACTACAATGGAAATATTTACCGTAGTGATCAGTCGACTTTTCCACCCAAGCTTTTGTGGCGTGGGCAAACCATGTATAGAACGAGCATACGAGTACATCGGACTTATTGCGGAGATAAACCCCGGGTTAGTTATCGATGGTAACTAAGAGCGCAAGCCACCCACTTCGCCATCACAAGCTCACCTCATCATCATCCTACCGGAAGATGTCTACATGTCACACAGAACGCCTTAACCTCAAAAGACATACTTTGCTTAGAGTTATTATAAGCACTGCCTGCAAAGGTACCGCCGCTCAAAATGACAGACCTACATGACGCTCTCCCCGTCCGAGAAACCAAACGCACCCGTGTTCAACTATCTTGTACAGCATGTAGAGCGCGCAAGCAAGTGTCCCAACGATGGCACCCACATCTGTTCTTTCAGACTCTGTAATCTCATGAGAAGTCACTAATGCCTTCCACAGATTGAAATGCTGCCGCGTTCACCCCTGCACCAACTGCAGGAAGCGTGGCGAGGCCAACTCCTGCACCTTTGTCGGCCGCGGACCGCGAGGCAAGACCTCGCAAGGGCGCGCGAGTCCCACACATGTCCAGGATCGGTTGCAACACCTAGAGAACCTGATCTTATCACTAACGCAGCAAAAAATGCTGGAGCAGCCCACAGAGACAAATGGGGATGGCGCGGGAACCGGGCAAGAAGAGGTGAACTTCGCCGCTCTGGAATCGACCAACGCTGGAGAAGCACCCTTCGCGAACTCGACCTGGATCCATACGGATGATACTGGGACTGATGAGAGTCAACGCATATCAGGAGTGGGGCTGGCGTCAAGGCCCCATCCTCTGACACCGGAGGAATCGCCGTCTGACCCCCCGGGGAAGCTGGTGGCCCAAGAAGCTGGAACGAGGTACGTTGATGGGGCTCACTGGAGAGCTGTACTGGAGGAGGTATGTTACTTGGTTTCTAACTATAACCTGTTGCCTTGTTCCTGCCACTTTGAGAAGGCCCAACTAATCTTTGGGTAGATCAGCGAAGTGAGGGAGTATTTGCGCGAACAAGATGTACACTCAGACGACGAGCTTGCCCAGCAGGATGAAAAGAGCGTGACTGCACCAACTTTGCTGTTAGGACTGCACAAACCCCTCAGAAAGGAGGAGCTGCTGGCACAAATACCGCCGCGGCCGGTGACTGATCGCCTGGTGGCGCAGTGGCTTAATTGCAAAGAGCCTGTGATTGGTGGGTTCTTTGTTCTTTCACTATATTTAGAGCAATAAAAAGCCCTGCTGATACTTGGTTTCTAGGCATCACGCACATTCCAACGTTTCAAAAAGAGGTAAGTACTCGGGAGGCAAAGTTCGGCTTGCTGTCGCAACTGACAGCAGCAGTACAATAAGTTCTGGGACCGCCCGCATGAAGTCTCCTTGCCATGGCTAGCTCTGTTATCTGCCTGCATCGCAATGGCGCTTGCCTTCAATCAGCGAAGTGGCGACCCGACGCCCCTATCACCTCAGGACCCTGCTGAGGCTCAGAATTCGTTCCGCAAGCTCACAGCACAATGCCTTGTTCAGTCGAATTATACCGCGCCTGCCAGGTACAAAGTTGAGGCACTGTTTCTCTACACTATGAGCGAGTTCCTCCGGAGTGACGACGCACAAGTCGGGGTTTCCTTTCTTCTCGGTATCACAATCCGCCTGGCCATCCGAGCAGGCTACCATCGAGACCCCAAGCACTTTCCCGACATGTCGGCCTTTGACGGCGAGATGCGGCGACGTGTCTGGACCATTCTTCGACAACTGGACACTTTAATCAGTTTCCAGGTTGGCGTCCCCAGAACAATCCAAGACTGGCAACATGACGTGGAATTACCCCGTAACATATCCGACGAGGACTTCGATGAGAGCACCGAGGAACTACCCCCTTCCCGCCCTGATAAAATCTTCACGTTGGTGTCCTACACTCGTGCTAAGTCACGCATCATGACTATATTCGGCAAAATCTCAGATCTAGCATATTCGCGCGAGCCCGTTACCTACGAGGTGACCCAGGCTCTCGACCGTCAACTTGACGAAGCACACGATCAGGTGCCTTCCTCTTTCAAGATGCGTCCTGTCAACCAGTGCATTGCGGATCCCTCCGACCTCATCTTCCGGCGATACACTTTGGAGCTACTGTACTTGAAGGCGCGGTGTGTGTTGCACCGGAGGTATCTGGGCGAAGACCACAACAACCTCCGCTATGCCTACTCGCGGTGGGTGTGCATGAGTTCCTCGAAGGATATTCTTCGCCACCAAGCAGATATTTACCACGAAACGCAGCCGGGGGGGCTGTTATACCGGGATAGACTGTTCCCCAACGCGCTGCAATATGCAGACTATCTGCTCGCAGCCATGATCATTTGTCTGGAATTGTCACATCAGCGCACAGGGACGCCACCGCTCGGTGGAGGCACGAATGATGATCTCGCGGTGGTGGTTCGGGGTCAGGAGGAGCTGTTGTCGGCGTTGGAGATGTCGCATGAGATATTTGATAAGATGCGTCGACGGTCAGCAGATGCGCAGCTGGGGTATGCCGCAATGACGATCATGCTTCGTTGGGTGAAGCAGCAGCGTTCGGGGCAGGAGGATCAGCAGCAGCAGCAGCAGCAGCAGCAGCCAAGCATCTCAGGTAAGTATGCCAGGAGCTCCTGGATTCTGAAAATTGCTCTGACAGAAGAATGTAGCTTATCCCCCGGCGTATGGAAGCTGGCAATTGGAGGGTGCAAACTCGCTAGATGCGCAGGACTTCCAGCCGATGGACGGCGTAACTCCGGGCTATGCTTCTCTGGACGTCATCGGCGATATGCTGGATATGCCTACGAACATGGATTGGGTGAGTTTATTCTTTTGGAGAGTGATCGATGCGTAGTACTAATTGACGTAGCGCCTGTGGGATCTACAGATACAGGGTGTTGAGAGACCGAATCCAAGTAGTACATGGACCCAACCGGAGTTCAACGATACGCTTCAAGAAAATTAGCCAGCTACATACCACTGCGAAAGGGCAACTACAAGCCTAATTATGACCCCTCAGATAACTTGAGACGAAGTGATACAATAAGTTCTATTGCGGGAAGGCAACCGCGAGCCAACAATGCATGACTCAATTTCCTTAAGGACGAAGGGCAGCCCTTCCATCGAACTGTCAGCGGCAGCTTCACAATTCAACGCTGGTATCCTTGTAGTTCGATGATTTCGAGCTAGACTTGCCATTGGCGTAAGGTCGTGTACGGGTGAAGAGACAGAGCTAACAGCATCTCGGCTGGTGGTGAGACATGCAGTCTCTAGATTCCTTGTGTGCTGCCACTCGATCCATTGGGTAGTGAGCCCGGCCACAAGAGTTGTCCTCACTGACCGTACGAGACTAACCCAGCGTTCTGAAACATCCTAACACTTTCACAGAGGATGAATGCCCTGCTAATGCACACCGCTATTATTTCTGAATGACAAACAAGTTGTCTCAAAAAGCTGTACGGTTTCGTCCCATCCCGCTACAGTGCTGTTCGGCGGCAATCGCTCGCTACCTCCTTCATAATCTCTAATCTCTTCAGTCAACTCTGTACCCTGTGGGAGTCAATGTTGTTCCAAATTATTAACTTTTTTTTCAATAACTAGCCGATGCAAGAGAATAAGGTTTTTCACCATATCCAGCTCACGGGAACTGGGACTTTCATTGTTGAGCCTGTGCCGATGTAAAGGACCCGTTGCTGCCTCCCGTGCATGGGGTAAACATGCATGGCTGTGAGAATGCTAGTTGTACAAAGATGGCGGAAACAGCACCGAGTTACATTGTGCGTTCAAGTCCAGCGACAAATGGCCTCCATGACCGATTCCAGCTAACAACCAAACCAGGAAGTGATTCAAAAGTTAAACTCGACGCAGACAGGTTTCAAGAACCCACGGAAACGACGACCGCGAACGTGGATTGAATGTCTGGGCTACTCGGTAGGCTGCTTCTGACTCCAAGCTCCTGAAAGTATTGTCTAATATGATGCGATGCAATGCTCAATCTCAAAGATCAGCGATCTGGACCGACTCAACATCGTTCATGTTGCTCGCACAAAAGGAAAAGACACCACCTGAGCTTATGTCAATTCGATCCTCCAACAATATCGCATGTCGTATAGAACGCCCCGTAAGTTTGGGCTGTTCACCTCTCCGCATTTAATCACTAGGCGCGAGCGAATTTGTGTCAACTCAGAGCCCCTGTCGGAAGCGAAGTTTGCAAAGTACTTCTTTGAGATCTGGAATGCTCTGGAGCTTACCGCAGCAGCAGCAGCAACACCGCGGGGTGGGCCAGGTGACACCCCTGCCAAGCCTTCATACGCTCGATTTCTCACCTTGATGTCATTCCACGCTTTCATGCAAGAGGCAGTGGACACGGCGATCTACGAAGTCGGAGTTGGGGGGCAATCGGATTCCACCAATGTTCTCGCGAACCCCGCAGTTACGGGGATCAGCTCCCTCGGAATCGACCATGCGGGAATACGATCGATTAGATTGCGTGGCATAAAGCAGGAATTTTCAAGAAGGGCTGTCCGGCCTTCACGGTACCTCAGGTCCCACAGGCGATGGATGTGCTGCAGGAACGGGCCATCGAAATGGGAACCCACCTTAACATTGTTGAAGTGCTCGCTGCGGTCCACGGTCTTGACATCAAGCCTGCAGAGCATTTTCAGAGGCAAAATGCTTCTTCCGCTGTTAGGTTGGCGGAACCCGTGCCCACAAGGCTCGGGATGCCGCCGCCGATGATTGCTGCGAGTCCGACAGACTTTCTGCTTTGTTTGGTCAAGGGCTTGAGAACCTGGATTGGAAAGGGAGATGCCAGACCTTGGTCACGGGTCAGCAGCACTGGTATCTGGATGGTGCTCACACCCACGAGAGCCTTGAAGTCGCCTGCTCTTGGTTTGGACGGGTATCAGGGACCAGACACCTGCCGCGGGTGCTAATCTTCAACCAGCGGCATTCATCGAGGGATTCTATCGCGCTACTCAGGACTGTTCATCGTATCATATACACCAAGCTTGGTGTTGTCTTTCAATACGCGGTTTTCTGTGCGAATAACACGTACACAGACCAGTCTTGCAATCTTGGTATGTAAATGAGCTCTCCCGTTGGGCAGGCAGGACTTTGGCAAGAAACGACGCTAATAAGCATGGTCTTCAAAAAGAGTTGATTACTCACAATGTCAATCCTGATGCACTTCAGGGACTGATCCTACAGAAGAAGTTAGCGACAGTCTGGAAAGAACTAGATCCTGACTCGGAGGTGACGTGGCTGCCCTCGATTGAAGATGCCGTTGACTATGTCAAAGAGATTTACAATGGAGCTTTGAAGGAGCCAGGGGCTGAGATTTGGGTTACGGGTAGCTTCCATCTGGTGGGGGGGTGGGTGCTGTCACTTATAGACGGAGTGCCACGTATGTTGGACACAGCTGTGGAGTATTAACTAGGCAGTAGTAGGAGTGAGTGGTGTTATCACCATCATCAACCATTCTCTCCCGGATAAATGATTAGTACATATTTTTTGCTCTTTGCTATGCTAGATATTGTATAACCACAGTACTCATGTTGAATATATGTCACATGATCTAGACCCCTTGTCTCTTTGTTGCACTTGTTTCTTTGTTCCTGCGCACCCCCGCTCCTCCTCTCTTCCCTTCTCCCTATCCAGTCCTATCTAATCCTTTTTCTAGTAATTTGCTGAATGGAACAATCCTCACGGCCTGCAAAGCAAGCAAAGCACTGCAATTCTCTCTTAAGGCCCGGCCTTACATCTCGATGAGAGCAAGCACACTATGCTGAGGCGCATTAGGCGGCCTGTACTGTAGCGAACGAATCCACCTGGCTTAGCCTGGGCTCGTTGTGCTCGCCATCTACCAGCGCACTTGACGACCGCCAAAGAATCGGACTCAATCATGCCTTCCAAGGCCGATATCACCAGAGTGTGTCGCTTGGCTTCAACCCTGCTTGACGACGGGTCTTTCAATTGTAGATGTGTGGATATCATCGAAGGAAAGTCCCACAGGGCCTTCCTGCTTACCATGGATGATAGGCGTGAAGTTCTTGTGAAGACACCTCGGACAATTGCTGGATCAGATTGCTTCGCGACCGCCTCTGAAGTGGCGACGCTCAAATTCTGTCTGCTCCCTCCTCTCGCAACGCAATACAGATCTTTTTGATGCTGACGTCCCCTCCCAAGTGCGTCAGTCGACGTCCCTGCCGGTTCCACGCGTCCTTGCGTGGAACGCAGACTTGGCAAACGAGATCGGGTCGGAATGTATCATCATGGAGAAGACTCCCGGGGTCGCCTTGTATGGGATCTGGGAGGGGCTGAGCACTCTGCAACGGTACAGTATTATCGAAAAGGTCGTCGCTATGGAAAAGGAGCTTGCCTGTCTGGAGTTTTCGGCCTATGGGGCACTCTATCTCCGGGGCTCCGAGCCTGCTAACCTGAGATATCATCCCGTCTCGGACGCACTAGACAGCGCCGACTCTTTCTGCGTCGGGCCTTTGTGTAATGCGCGCTCAAAGCAGGGTGGTGGTGAATCATCCCGGGATTCAGGCACTTCCGGCCCCTGTTAGTGGTCTCTTCCCCCCTCCGCCTTTTGGTTCGCCCTGACCTACCCAACATCTCTTAATTGTTGTTGTAGGGGTATCACTCGCAGAGTTTGCATCATCGCCAACTCAAATAAAGACAAGGACAAAGCAAACCTGTCAAAAGGATGACGGGGGGGAACCTCAATCCACAATGCACGAAAACCCCGACCTTCCGGACCCAGAGGGCCAGGACTTGCTTGAGAGCATTTCGACCATATTACCTATTTTATGCTCGGATCACCGCATCCTAAAGGTCTCCAAGCCCACTTTATGGCATCCGGGTCTATCGCTTGACAACATTCTCGTTTCGGCCACTGACCCTACAAGAATTCTTGGGATAATCGGCTGGCGGTCCGCCGCAATCCTCCCCCTGTTTCTTCAAACGCGATTCCCCAGGTTCTTAGCAACCCCTCCCAGCTACAATCCGGGCGATCCGCTCCCCAGCTTAGCTGGGCTTGCTTCTTGGAGTCCGGAGCAAAAGCAAAGTGCCCTCAGGTTACAAGGTACACTTGCTCGGTCCAGGTACTACGAGATGTGCATAGTGGAGCACGACAGTCACTTGGCACATGAGGCGATGAATCTGGATCGTAACCTGAGTGGCCTATTTCGATGCCGAGATTCATTGGACCTGGCCGATGGGGATTCGAAGCTCCGTAGCCATTTGCAATCCATCGCTGCCAATTGGATTGGATTAGGCCTGCCAGGGACCTGTCCTGTCACGATCCGCGGCGGGAAGAGCAGGCAGTGCAGCATGCGGTGGGAGGGGGTCTCACGCTCTTAACGCCTGTTGTGGATAAAAGTTCGGGGGACTTTCTTAGGAGGCAGTTGAATGTCCTGCTCAGATTAGCTAGTAAGTAATGTGGTAAGGGCGTTGCTCCGGCCCACCTTTTGCCTTCTTCGTAACAACCGGCCCCGGAAGAAATTTCATGAGACTCTTTTCAGGTTTCGATGTCAATAGCCTTACCTAGCTCGCACAGAATAACTATAGAGTCTTTCACAATCCCATTGCTTGCATAATGGTGAAATCGGCCGACACACATGACTTTACCCTGTAAATTGCATGCCGAATCTCCACGGTACATTAACACCTAGGCTCTTTGTAATTCGAAATCTAAAACCTCCCCTACTCTGTCGCATGTACATTGCGGGATATTTACTATACCCACCTAAGCACGTGCCCTTACCATGCTCACTCACACTTTAGATGCGGCTTGACACCGAACTTTGGTGATTGAGCCCGCAGCGGGGAGTGTCGTCGACCGAAAGTCAGCAAAGATATTTGAATTTCCTAACTATTTCTACGAGGTTCAGGAACACACTGCGTGCCATCGTCTAGACTTACGAGCAGTGAAGTGGATGCATAATCTCCCCAGTGCTAATTAGAAATCCATCCCCGATCTTTTCAGACTGCCAACTCCACTCCACTCCATTCCACCCGGTCACCCGCGCCGGAGGATCCGTCCCGCCCCGTTCCACCCGTTCCACCCGTTCCCACCGGGTATCATCCCACGACCGGGGATCTCGTAACCTCCTACAATATGTATCGATCCACGTAGGCTTTATGCCTATGCATATAGAACTGAACAGGTGTAGTATATCCACAGAGAAGTTAAGCTCCCTCATTATTAAAGGAAATCACTGTATATCAATGGCCCGAAGCACATAACCCCCCTCCTCCCTCCCACAAAAGGAATCCCGAATCCGGCTCGGCTAGCCCTCAGCCGAACCCCGTAAAATTGCTCAGCAGAGAATCCCACTGGATGTCATCGACGGGGAAGATATCCTCCAAGTTGTCGTCGCCGTAGACCGACGGCCAGATCTGGGGTGGTGGTGGCATGGTAGCCTCATTGGCGGCGTCAACCGCCATCATCGACGGATCGTGCCTCGAGACTGCGGGTTGGTTGGCGGGCACAGTCGCACTGCCCACAACAGCCCGGATTTGGTAGGGGTAGCACCGGGCGAGCAGCCGCATTTTCAAGCACAGGCTGCCCGTGACGTCCGCCTCCTTGGCTGCCGTCGACATGCCCTCGAACTGCGTGTCCAGCGTGTTGGCGAGCTCGGTGATGAGATTGGGATAGTCGGCTGCGTCGACGACGGCCTGCACCTGGGTTTCTATGGCGGAGCCGCTGTTGATAGGGCCTCCGTCGGTGGTATTAGTAGTAGTGATGAGCCGGAGAAGGGTGAAGACGGCGGTGGGCACGTAGCCCACGGCGGCGCATACATGGGCAGTTGTAGTGATGTTCACCTGGGCGATCTCCGACACGGGGAGGTGGCTGGCCGTGCGGATAAGCTCCTTGCTTCGCTGGATGAGGTCCATCAACATCGTCGTCCGGACTGCGCTCGCGGGCTCGGCGGTCCACAGGTCCTCCCGGAGAGATAGTTCCTCGAGCCGCAGCTCTGCATGTTTGATCTCAATGCGGATCGCATTCGCTGTGGGGGTCTGTGTCAATTCCGTCGACCGTCGAATTGCCTCGAGGACATAGAGGACGCACCTGTCGATGAAGGGTAGCTTGAGAGATCCTTTTCGATGTCCGCGCTCAAGCTATCGAATTGCCGCCGTAGAGCGCCGCGCGTGACCTGGACAAGCATACTTCCGCCGCTTGCTTGTACCGAAGCGTAAACTTCATCCATTGTTACCAAGAAGGTCTCTAGGCGGATGAACGGCGCAATCCACCGATCCGACGAACGCTCGGCAGATGCTATGCCCGCGAGGCACTCCTCGGTTCGACTATTATGCTTCATGGTAATCGGGCGGTCAAGCGTGCTATAGACACTGATGTAACATAGAGTTAGCCCAAAGAAGAGCATGCAACCAGCGCTGAAAATCTCACCCAACCGATACGCAAAACGTACCGAGCAGCGCCCGCTGCTCATCGGCACTTAGGGCCGGCTTCCTGTGCAGTCCCAGATCATGCACCATCGAAACACAAAATTGAATCAACAACAATAGTCGCGGATGGTTCTTCTCTGCCGGGTACGAGTACCATGCGCAGTGGACCAACAGACCGCGGAGCAACTCGAGATTTCGCTCGGAGTGTTCCACGACCCTGCAAGTGACGTGCTTCATGATCTCCGCGGCGACGGTCTTGCGCAGCGGATGCGCACTGCCGATGGTCGCGGCCACGACGCACAAGAACAGGAACGGCTCGCGGGCCCGGAGGCAAGCGGCTGTCTCGCCGGGGGCAAGCACGACGAAGGGGAAGGTGAGCACGAAGTCGCGCTGGAAGGTCGTGACCAAGCGCTCCGCCTCGGCTGCACTCAAGAGCCCTCGCTCGACGAGGGACGGCTGGCCCGCCAACGCAGAGCCGGTCGGCGGATCGAGGCCGTGCGAGGCGTCTTTGGCCGCGTCTAGCATCGCGGCAATGTCTGTCGAACCCAGATCTGCATCTGCATCCGCATCCCGAGATGGAACCCCATCGTGGATGGTCGTGGGCGTAGTAGTCGACGCATCGTCCGACGTTGTGTGTCCGTTCGGTTGAGTCAAGGCAACCAGCTGCGACATCAGCTGTTCAACCTTCCTCTCTAGCACCTCCACACGGCTGCATCCATGATTCTCATGATCAATACCCGCGAGTGCTATAGTTCTGTATGTGAGGAGTGTGGGTGGGGGAAGTGGGGACCTACCTCGGTGCAGCAGCCTTATGCCTCCGTTTCGTCTGCGGAAGGTCGAGGTAAGTGCATGATTTGCCCAATCGAGCACATCGCTGGCACATGTTGGCAGTCTGCGGCGTGCATTTCGCCTTGGCTGCGGTGCATGTCACACATGCCCTTCTCTTGACTGCAGGTATGGGGGCGTTCATCATGTCATCCAGTAAGGAGGACGGGGAACGGAGCGGCCGGTCGAGTTGGATCGACCGATCCATGCCCGCCGGTCCGTCCCAGCTTGCTGATCAATTGGACCGGGCGGAAACGGATCGTCCGGTCGGAGCGGGTTGGATTCCCGCCCACTCTATGAAGCATCACTGTATACGAGGACTTGAAGAGTATATAAGGAAGTCAAATCGAAACTAATTCTTACAATGATATCAACAACACATCACACAGCAATCCACTCGTCTGAGCAAAGTCATCTGAACAGATCATCTCCCCATCTCAATCGAAGAAAATGTCTTCCTACGCTATCACCGGAGCCTCCAAGGGCATTGGCCGCGAGTTCGTGCGCCAACTCGCCGCCGATACAAACAACACAGTCCTGGCCATCGTGCGCAACCCCGAGTCGCCCGAGATCGCCGACCTGACCTCCAAGCACCCCAACGTGCACGCCATCAAAGGCGACGTCACGGACCCCCAGTCGATCCTCGAGGCGGCCGCGGCCGCAGCCGCCGTCACCGGCGGGACGCTCGACGTGCTGATCCACAACTCCAATGCCGTGGATGCGGCCTCCATGTCCTACACCCCGACCCAGATGCCCTTTGATGCGCAGGCCATGCGGGCCAGCTTCGAGCCGTCGCTCAGTACGAATGTCTACGGCGGTCTGTGGGCGACCAACGCCTTCCTGCCCCTGATCGAGAAGGGCACCCAGAAGAAGATCGTGCACATCTCCACCGGGATGGCCGATACGGCTTTCATCAAGAAAGCCTCTGTCAGCGTGGCGGTCGCGTACTCGATCGCTAAGGCCGCCGTGAATGTTCAAGTCGCCAAGTACGCCGTAGAGCTGGCGCCGAAGGGCATCAAGGTCGTGGCGGTGAGCCCTGGCTGGGTGGATACGTGGGAGGGTAAGTAGCTTTCCCTTTGTTGCAAGCAGATTAGATCACTGATATACCATCATTGCAGGAGAGAAACCCGCCCAGGTAGTGGAAGCGGACAACTTCTTGCTGAAGCAGTTCCAGGCAGCAAAGCCTGACCTCGAGGGAAAGATTCTGCCGGAAGAGAGTGTTAGAAAGGTCCTTCAGGTGGTTGAGCATCTGGATATCGAGGATAGTGGCTTGTTCCTGAGCCACAATGGAGATCAGGAGAATTGGTTCTAAGTACGGAGTACTCCGGATACTGATGAGATGAGATGAGTGGCATCGGGGGGTGCGGTTTGTGCTGTATTGACAGATCCTTTCCATTGAGTAACATGCATTTGCTCCGTGCTACCTTGTACGAACAGTATAATCAGGATAGAGGACCACATTAATTGAAGTATATAACATCATGCATGAACGTGTCGACTGTGTTGTTACTTGGTTATGTTGTAGTAGTGATAAATAGATAGGACGGAACATTGTGGCTCCGACCCGGAGGAAAGTGATAGGTTGCAGAGCAGCCTCCGATAGCTTCATTCCATCTCTCCGATAAACAACGATCCAGTTTCTTATTCGGATCGCAACCCCCGTCAGTCGTCATGTCGTCCTTACTCGGAGCTGGCTATGAGTCAAGCGACGATGACACCACTCCCTCCGCCCCTCAGACCCAACCCCCCGCGCCGTCTGCGACCAAGATTGTCGCCGCGCCCGAAGTGAACACAGAGGTTTGGTCCCTTGAGATCCCCTCTCCGCTGGATGGCCTTGGGGGAATTCGAACTCTCCTCGCCATCTTACAACACCTCCAAAAACCTCGCGTAGCTAACAGTCCCACAGGATCAAGCACACATGCAGATGATGCTAGCTAATACCTCCTCCACCGCCCTGACCTACAACGCCACATACGACGACCTCTCCCGACCATCGCAAGGCCCAGCCAACCCGTTCAAACCCATCGGAGGGGCCAACGGCCTCAAGCGCAAGAATGTGCCCACCGGATACGCCGAAGAGGCCGCTATCAGCGAAGCGACCTTCACGGCGCAGCACCGCACCTTCCAGAGTCTCGGCTACACGCGCAACCCGACGCAGCCCGAGCAGTTCGTCGGCAACCTTTCCCACGCCGCGCAGTTCGGCGGCCGTGACGTGATCCAGATGAAACCGTCCAAGGCCGTCTCGGCGGCGCTGCGCTCCAAGCGGCAGCGGAAGGGCGACCCGAGCATCGTCGAAGGGGAGGGCGCCTACCTCGGCCCGTGGGCGAAATACCAGTCGGACGACCACTACTACGACGAGCGGGCCGTGGAGGGCGACGAGGCGGAGGATCGCGAGCTGGCCAGCGACGAAGAATACGTGTATGAGGACGAGGTGGACGCAGCCCAGGCACCCCCCGCGCACATCCCCCCACCCATGGACAAACTGGCGACCGACTACCAAGACGACTCGACCACCGCGGAGACGACCGAGTTCCACGGCAGCGAGCAGTTCGACTACCAGGGCCGGACGTACATGCACATCCCGCAGGATCTGGACATCGACCTCCGGCGGGAGCCCGGCAGCACGAAGAACTTCATTCCCAAGAAACTCATCCACACGTGGAAGTCGCACACCAAGGCGATCACCTCGCTGCGCTTCTTCCCGCGGTCGGGCCACCTGCTCCTGTCGGCGGCCGCCGACGGCAAGGCCAAGATCTGGGACGCGTACCACTCGCGCGAGCTGCTGCGGACCTTCTCGGGCCACAGCAAGGCGATCACGGACACGGACTTCCACCCGACGGGGACGACCTTCCTCACGGCCTCGTACGACCGGCAGATCAAGCTCTGGGACACCGAGTACGGCAAGTGCGTGGGCCGGTTCTCGACGGGCAAGACGCCGCACGTCATCCGGTTCAACCCGGCCCCGGACCTCTCCCACGAGTTCCTGGCCGGCATGTCCGACAAGAAGATCGTGCAGTTCGACACGCGGTCCGGCGAGCTGGTCCAGGAGTACGACCACCACCTGGCGGCGATCAACACGATCACCTTCGTGGACGACAACCGGCGCTTCATCTCCACCTCGGACGACAAGTCGCTGCGCGCGTGGGAGTACGGCATCCCCGTGCCGATCAAGTTCATCGCCGAGCCCTACATGTTCGCCCTCACGCGCGCCACCCCGCACCCCAACGGCAAGTACGTCGCCTTCCAGTCCGGCGACAACCAGATCGTCGTCTACGGCGCCACCGACAAGTTCCGCCAGAACCGCAAGAAGAGCTTCCGCGGCCACAACAATGCCGGCTACGGCATCGACATCCGCATCTCCCCCGACGGCCAGTTCCTCGCCTCCGGCGACAGCGCCGGCTACGTCTGCTTCTGGGACTGGAAGACCGGCAAGATGTACCACAAGATCCTCGCCGGCGGCAAGGAGGGCGGCGCCACCACCTGTCTCGATTGGCATCCCCAGGAGACCAGCAAGGTTGTTACCGGTGGCTTGGATGGGATTATTCGCTACTGGGATTAATTTCCTCTTACGGGCCTTATCTATCTGTTTTTTTTATTCCTTCAAGGCACACAAGGAGTTTATGGTATAATGTCGCTTCCATATGAAGGCCTTTTTTTTTCTTTCTTCCATTGTCACGTATAGGTACCCCACTAATTTATGTGCTATGTACTGTACAATCTGCAACGCTTAACGTCCATAGACTATCTTCCTCGAGTTGCTGCCTGGCCTATCACGGAGGGACGTAAGAGTAGAGAAAGAAAGATGTGTGCTGTACACCCAACTGACTGCCTTAGCCACTCGCCCAAATCTCGTGAATGCTGAATCACTCCCCAACCAATTCTCACCGCGGAAAGGCTAGAATAGACGACTGTAAATATACACACAAAACAGATGCTCCGATCCACCCAGACAACCGAACAGCAGACGAGGATGCTAGAAACTCGCCATCTCGATCCAACTCGCCACGAACGCCAAAGTGCGGCCGCGATCCATGGCCATGCGCTGCGCGAACTCCTCGAAGTTGAGCTTCGCGCCGCTGCCGCCGCGCTCCTTGGCCTCGCGCTCGATCCGGTTCAGGTACGCCCAGCGTGACAGCGTGACCGGCGACGGCGGCAGGGTCGGACTGGGGCGTTTCGGGAGGGTGGAGGACGGGGGCGGGAGGGGTTGGATGGGCGACGGGGAGAGTTTCGGGGCGGTGGCCTCGGCGTCGGGGGAGGAGGCCGGGAGGTGGGAGGTGGGCGCTGGGAAGGAGGTTGAGCCGGTGGGGTCGAGGCGGAGCTCGGTGGGGAGGTCGGTGCGGTGGCGGGAGAGGAGGGCCGGTGATGGGGATGGGGATGGGCTGCGGCTGCGGCTGCGGCTAGTGGTTTGGTGGAAGGTAGTTGTGGTTGTGGTCGTAAGGAGGTCTTCCTCGTTGGGACGGTGGTGGGGGAGTGTGGGATCGTAGTATGATGACGCGGCGGACGAAGGCCTACTCTCTACTGCTGCTGCTGCTGCTGCTGCTTCTTCTTCGGAGGCAACAGAGGAGGCAGAGAGGGAGGGCGAGGAAGGAGAGATTGCGTGAGGCGGGATCCAGTCCTCGTTGTCCTGAGATCCCTCAGGCATATTCGATGGTGACGCCAATGCTGCTGCTGCTGCAATAGGTCTTGTCTCGGTAGGGTCGATGAGTGACTCTACCGGGTCATCAGGGATATGCAAGTCTGGCGTCGGAGGAGCTAAAGCCTGCACGTTTCCTAGTCCCTCGACGGCGTATCCTGCCCGTTGGAGGAGGTCGTCCAGCGAACTGTCACGGAGCATGTTCTGCATGGCTGCCTCTGCTCCCTCCGCCTCAGCGGCGTCCTCATCGGCTTCAGATTCCGGCCGCATGATGGGGAGATCTTGAGCAGCATGTTTACCATGCTCCATCTGTTCGGTAAGTTCAATCTCACGGGCCCAGATTTTACGCTCGGCACGAGTCTCGTAGACCTCCATGAGCAGGTCCTCCTTCTGCTTGAAGAGGATGTCGAGCAATTCGTTGAACCCTTGTTGGGTGACTTGATACAAGATCTCCTTTCCAACGTCCCTTTCCACTTCAGGAACTTCGAAGCCGCCCCATCGCTCACTCACGAGAATGCTTCGCGATGAGGTTGATGGGTTCGATCTCACGTCGTAGTCGTCCGTCAGGTCATCTTGGAATCGCACCTTGGATGAGGAGCGAGAACGAGGGGACGGGGGGTGTGATTCCGATGCGGCTGCGTGTGATTCATCGCCCTCGTTCTCTTCCTCTTCCTCTGAGCTAGCCGCGTCCATGTCGCTTTGATAGCCAACAGGGGCGGTGGCACCATCTTCTTCGTCCGTGTAGAATCCCCGCCGTCTCCATCGGTCATGAACTCCCATTCGGCGCCTGACGTGGAGACGAACTTGATCCGTTGCATACATCCTGTTGTATACGGCTGTGCCGATGCGAGCCCGATCAACAGGATCTGTGATCTCATGGACCGGAACATAAGCTCCGAGAGCACTGACGATGTCCTCATTGCGGATGTGCTCCGGGGGAGGCCAGCGGTCGCTGGCTCCAGACGAACTAGACGCATCATCAGCTGCAGCCCCGGCTTCTTCAACATTCGTCTCTCTTCTCGGTTGGCTTCCAGAAGCATGAGCAGAACCGGCGACAGAGTGGCGCGTCGTCGGCAACACCGGCCGTGTGACGCCATAATAGCTTCGAACGGCAGCATCACCAATCACCGAGTAGCGGTCCCCAGTATCCGTCCCATCGAGACGAAGTACACCCTCGTTGTCAACAATCTCGAGATCTCCGTCATGATTGACTCGTTTCCCCTCGCCCGTCCGTGAGGGTTCCCCATTGGGAATGCTACCAGGAAACGCTGAACTGATCGGCTGACTTCCAAGAACGACATCCCGAGCGCCGCCTTCCAGGAAATCATCCTCCAAGCCGGCAACCATATCCCTCGTCAACTCCCTGCTGAGAGCGTAGTAAGCTCGGAAAATCCGCAAGAAATCCTTCCGCTCAACGAAGCCATCACTATCGATGTCATAGCCCCGGAAGACACGGCGAAGTCGTTCGTCATTGCTCTTGTTGTTCAGACTCGCGATACCCTTCAGAAATTCCTCCAGGCCGATTAGCCCGTCATTGTTAGTGTCGTAGAATGCGAACATGCGATCATAAATCAAACTCGGGGGCGGTGGCCTAAGAGAGGTGTTCGGCACGAAGCACCGGTCGAACGTCTTCCGGTCGATGGCCATATACACCTTGTTCGGATCGTCCTCCCATTCGTGATTTGCCAGGCACCGGAACTGATCCCACAGCGCGTCCAGCTCGGTATTCTCGAACCCGGTCTCTTTCATCAGCCGCTTGAACAACGATCTCGGCAAGCTGCGCGGCATCATCGTGGGCTTCCCTGGATACCACACCGGCTGCGACTGACGTGGACTTCCAAGGAACGGCGCGGGGATGCGCACCTTGTAGAACATGTGCGTCTTGATATGGACTTGCATGGCTTCACATGTCTCACACAGGTCATAATCGATGCAGTTCGCACACCGATACCGGATGCCCTGGATCGGCATCGCACCGCAGCTATTACACGTCACCCCGCGGTGAATATACCCATCCCTCCTCGCCTGGTCCTCCGCGATGTGATACAGCAGGTTCAGCAGGTTCTGGCCCTCCCGCATCGGCGCCGCCTCATTGTTGTGTTCCGCGCCGTCGCGCCACGAGAAGACGCTCTGGTCATCCACGACCGTCTCATCCCCACCGTCCGCCAGCGCAGTATTCGGCGCCCCGGCCGTTGGCGACTGGCCTTCCTCGGTCTCGTACGGAAAGCTCGATGTCGACAGCGTGACTCGCTCGCCATTCTGCCGTCGTCGTCGCAGATCCGCCCCGTAGTTATCGTCCGCATTGAACCGGACCAGGGCCCGCTCGATGCCCGCGCGTGAGATCCCCCGCCGCTGGAGTTGCTCGATCAGATACTCCCGCTCGGGGCTGCCTTCGTCCAGACGGTGACTGGACGGGAAATCCAGCGCGAGGAAAGACTCCAGAAAAGTATCTTCCATCATCTCCCGCATCCGTTCCGCGTGGTCCTGGGGCACCCCGACCTGCTCCATGAGCTGGTCTCGCGTCGCTAGGAGAGATGGAAGGAGGCCGCTCTCCACGCGGCGGCCATCTTCGGTCTCAATACGGAAGGTTCCGTATACACCATTGTGGCGCTCGAGCTGTTCGAGGTGCGCGATGGCGCGCGATGAGGGAGTGTCCGCCGCGGCTGAGAAGGACTCGTCGGGGAGTTCATTGTTACTGCTGTTGTTGCGTCGCTGGCGGCGCACAGCGCGGCGGCGATGAAGACGTGAGCCACCAGGAGAAGGATGCGCGCCAGTATCCCCGGGGTGAAGGAGGTGTTGCCGTATGTAAACGATTGCGTAGGCTGCTGCTACACCGGAGAGAAGGTAGAGAATCGGACGGTATCGTGACAAAGCCAACCTAGGGCGGGCGTCCGACATAGCGGCCAAGGGAAAAAGAGGATTATTAGGCGAGCAGAAGCATTTCTGTCAATATCAGCCTGCTTCGGTAATGAGATATGCAGGGTACTGGATCAGGTGAACAGATTTTTGACACGTATTGACACAAGGTAGACAGATTGGATGATGCGGGCTTGTCGAGGTTCTCCGGCGACTTGGGCGGGCGGAAGCCGCGGTCATGACCGCCTTTGCGGTACGGAGTGCCCGCCGGGTTCGCTTCGTCTACAATGACCGAGAGGACCATATTTCTATGTAAGAGCCTATGGATAGGTACGGGTTAGTCAGGGCCACACTTGACATCCTAGAGGTCTACAAATCATGTCAAACTACCCCATCCGAGCCATCAGGAGATGGATGGTATTCCGAATCACCTAGGGTATCGTACGCTCTTCATTGTCACACCGCTGATGGTATATACAGCATTATTGAAGACATCAACAAGGAATATAACAATATCAGAGAACCAAAGCAGAAATAAAGCAAATCAAAGTTAGACACACACACACACACACACAAACACACACACGCAGCCTCAAGGACCAAGGCCCTGACGCACGATAGGAGGAAGCTCCTCCATCATCCACTCCTCGAGTTCGGGGTTAAAAAAGCCAAAACCGCAATAGCTCAAATTCACCTTCACATTGTCGTTGTCGTCAATGATAATCTTTCATAGTCACATCATATACAAGTTCTCCTGCTGCAGGCGCCCGGTCGCATCGAATGCATCCCAGCGGATATCTGCAGTGTAGCGAATTCAACCCAATCGGAATGCAGCAGCGAGGTTGATACTTGCAGAACCATGCTTCATCCAGGCCGTTTCAACGAAAGGACAAGGCTTGACGCCCCGCGATACATTAGCCAGGGCGGCCGTTGCGCATCGCGTGGTCCGCCTTGTTGCGAATTCAGTGCGACTCGTCGCGGATAAGAGCAACGATCATGCTGTAGAGGTAGAAGAAGAACATGATCAAGTGGAAGCCCAGCTTGATGAAGGATTCCTATAGTTGTAAGATGGTTAGCGAGCACTTCGCCAAGAATGTGTGACGTAAAGCCGATGGGCGAGGCAAACCGACCTTCTTGTGCACGTTGAGCTTGCGGAAGATCTCGGTCGCATCCAATAAGTGCTGGTTCTCGTAGATCCTGTGGCAGGGGAAATGTGGTCAGCGAACATATCAAAAGACCCGTCGCGCCTGCGAGGGCGGTGGTTGTGAGAGTAACGCACTTCTTGGCATTGAACGCCAACAGAGGCAAGTTGAGTACAATAGCGACCCAGTAGCCATTGATGACGAAGAGGATGGTAAGGAATGCATGGACAGCAGCTTCGGGGATAATATAAGCGTTGAGACGGTTGCAGAGGTCAATCGGGTTAATGTAGTCGCTGTAGAAGAAGAGTCAAGTTAGCTGTCGCTCTTCGAATAGATTCCGTCGCGATGCATTCGCCGAAGCAGTCAAATCACAAGCCCCGGCTTGGGTTGTTGCCAGTCAAAATGTGCAAGGAATTCAGTTCTTACCATTCCAAGTCGCTGTACATAATCGTGAAGAAGACTTGAAGAAATAAGTTGACGGCGTTGATCAACACCGCCAACAGATAGAGCCAGGCTTCACCGGACATGGTGGGCAAGAATATGGGGCTGGGAGATAGTTATTGAAGACCGCAAGAGCAAAGACTCAAAAGAATAGAGTAAGAGACGTGCTGAAAAGCAATAGAGGCCGACGGTAAGCGCTATTACGAGAGGAAGACCAAAGGAAGAGAGGAGAAAAGAGTAGTAGTAGGGGAGGGTGGAGGATGCGAGCAGGTGATGAAGTTCATAAGTGAGTCGGTTGTGGATTCGCCCCGATAGGGAAAAGCCGCGAAGGGAAGCTGGCCAAGGCGGTGAACCGGTCTGGGGAAACCGTCACCGCTTATGGCATCCTCAGCATGTCGCCCGCCCGGACTGACTGACGTACGGACTGACGTACCAGTCAGTATACTACGACTGCGAGCCTGAGGAGCAAAGAGAACTGTAGCTCAATTTCGATGAGAGGAAACTGTGTCCTTCTGCAGTCTAATCCAAGCGACCTTATTCTCAGTCTGTTCTTCCACATCTACCCCACCTGTTGGGTCCGACCCCTTCTCAATATTCACGTGCAAACTAGCCTGCCATGATGCTTGCTGACTGCCAACTTATGACGTGGGGGGAACACGTGCTTCGTTCCGCAAAGGGATGGCTTGCGACAGGGTTGATCGGGATCAAATCAATGACCATTCGTCTATATACAATATACTGGTCATTGACAGCTTGGAATTCATGGTTTCGAAAACAAATTGAAAACAGACGAAAGAGAGAAAGGGTCACAAAGAAGAGGTCTCATCAACGTATTCCATCATACAAAGTACATAACGTAAGAAAGTCCTAGAACCAAAGGCTCCAGATAATACGCGAACGTATCAAGGCCACACCTAGGGTTTCGCTCAAATGAGAAAGATATACTACTATCACCGCTTCTCAACAAGCAGGATATGCATCGCGCCATATGCAATCACAATGAAGGCGCCGGAGATGACGGCCAGCCCGATAACATCCTTCCACAAGGCGAGGGTATCAAACCCAAAAGCACTCAGAATCGAGGCGCCCGGAACTTCTATATCCAATCCATACTTGTGATCGATCAAGGTCAAATACGTCACTTCATTGACAATCAATGCCTCAAAGCCGTAGTGGAAAATAGATAGCTAGACGAGCGGTCAGCAGAGTACAATGAGGAAATACTTATGGATTGGTGGCAAACTTACCGTTTGTAGCCACAGAGCAGACTTGGGAATCGCGTCGTGGTTGAGCAGAAGACCAGCAAACAGGAGGCTGAACAACATCACAAGACTTCCGATCAGGTTGGCCACTCCTCCGTCACGGAAGATGATACCAATGAAAAGACAAATATTGGCGGCAGCAAGGTTAAAGAGCACCAGCACCAGAATGAACCGGAAGAATTCGCCCCAGGCTGGAATCAGTCCCGTCATTGGGTACACAATCATTCCCATAATAATTGGGGGCAGAAGTCGGAGAGGTACGATGTCGAACACCACTTTAGCCGCAAAATAGGTAATCGGGTGGTAATAGCCATTGGCTCTCTCACGCACGAAAAGAAGTCGCTCCGACGAGAAAACGGTCAGACTGGTGAGGGTACTGAAACCGAACAATGCCAGGATGAAAAAGAAAAGACCCAGTCGGTTCTGGAAGCCCTTGATGTCGTCAGTCAGTCCATAGAAGAGGTAACCGCACAGGACAGCAAGCAGAATGGAGATCGCATAATGGGTAAGCATCAACATCGGATTGCGGTACAGATTCCTCCAGGTCCGCTGTGAGAGAATCATGAACTGGCGGAAGAGGCCAATCCGAGCATAGCCCTTAGAAGTTGCAACGTGAGGAGCAGACAGAGCTTCCGCGTTGGCAAAGCCGTTGGCCGCCCGAGCATTCTGGATGGCGGCCACAATCTCGTCATGCACAGAACGGGCAATATCCGACGAGATGTAATTGGAGACCAGGATATCGAGATCTGTCTGGCCTGGAGCGACAGGTGGCAAATGATCTGGTTCTTCGGGAGTCTGGTTCGGTATAATAGCAGGTTGACGGGAGAGACGAAGCCATTGCTGAGTGTTGTCCGCCACATCATCCAATTGCACATCCTCTTCATCCGTTTTGGGTGTAGAAGGTGTCTCAGGATCCTTTTTCCGTGAGTAAAGTTGCCTGTCCTGTCGTTGTTTGAGCGAGACTCGCCGTTGACTCTTAGGCCGTCGGTTTGCTTCCAGGGTGCTGCTAGAATTATCCTCCAAGCTTACATTTGAGGCGCTTGCGACGGATTTAACCGCTCTCAAACTGCTCGAAGCTGTCTTCGGTGGATCCATACGCGCATTCAACAAAGGAGATCCGACTTCGTCACTGTAAGAGCGAGAAACACTGGCGTGCATCGTCAGATCAACCAGGTAATCAGCGATATTGAAGCCCGGAGGGCAAGAGTATCCCGCCTGGTCAAAGTATTGTTGACATGTCGAGAATGGGCCAGAATATACAGTTTTTCCTTTAGCCAGAAGAATAAGTCGATCGAATAGAGCCACGATGTTAGATCTCGGCTGATGGATGGTGAAAATGACAGTCCGGTTGTACGTCTTTGCCAGAGTGACCAGGCATTCCACAACATTGAAAGCATTGAACGCGTCCTAATTGAGCATATAAGCGAATGCTGCATGCATCGGGGCTCCACAACTTACCAGTCCACTAGTGGGTTCATCCAAAAAGAGTACACTGGGGCTTGTGACCAGCTCGCAAGCGATTCCTACTCGTCGCTTTTCACCGCCAGAGATGCCTCGGCCTTTACCTTCCTCGGACCCGATCAATTGGTCTTTTATGTGTGAAATTCCAAGCTGCTTCTCGACCTCGAATACTCGTTGTTCCTTTGCAGCTCGACTCATATCCCGAGGAAGCCGCAGCAACGCACTAGTCAGGATGGTCTCATGCACGGTCAAAGTAGGAAGCATGGTGTCCTCTTGGTCGACAAAGCCAATCATAGACTTGAAATCATGGTCGCTGATTTTCTCTCCATTGATATAGAATTCACCACGGACCGTGCCTCTCTTGTTCTTCCTAGCAAGGATGTCGAGGAAGGTGGTCTTGCCTGCTCCCGAAGCACCCATGATAGCCGTGATTTGACCGGGTTGAGATGCACCCTGAATCCCACTGAGGATTTCCTTCCCGTTAAGATAGTATGAGACATTGTCCCAGTACAGGGCTGCTGGCTTGTGCTCGGCTAGGAGTTTGGCCGCCTCATCATCCGAGTCGTCGGAGAGGGGCAATTGTATGCGGCCATAAGATCTGCGTGACAAGTACCATACTGCTAAGATCACGGCCACGACGAAGAGAGCACATCCTGCAATGACGCCAGCAATGAGAGGAGTGTTGATCTGTTTGACAGGGCGGGTATATCCGGGGACGTCTGTCCTATACAAACACTCTCCTGAGTTGCAGTTCAGCGTGATACTCTTGTCGCCAAAGACTGCCTTGATCAAGTCATCCATGGCCGGCTCCTGGAACTTGCTTCCATCGTCGGGACTACCTCCCACGGTTGAGACGGACGAGAACGATGCCGGACCTGCGATCGATTCTCGGAGGAAGTCGCCAATGTCAATGGAGCCCTCCTCGCCACACAGCATGCGTCCAGGAATACACTCGCAGTGGATGTTTTCGCACGTGTAGTGAGTCTTGTTTTGGTTATGAGTCGTCTCCAGTCCCCACTGACACGTATCCAGGCCGCAGTAGAAGGATTCTACCTTGCCAACCCAGAACTGAAAGTTGCACGTGTTGTCCTCCGCCTCGCAGGAGAATGTAACCTGAGGCTTGCGATCCTTTAATTGGTCAAGAATCTTGCGGTTCGTCACATCGCACATCTGGAAATTCTCCTTGACAGTAACACCTTGCTTGTAGCAGACGCCGCCTTCTCCTTCTGGCATCATGGCATTACAAGCATCGTCCGTTTGACAGACGTTGCAATTGAGACCTTCCCAGCCATCCTTACATGCGCACTGTCCATCCTTCGCGGGAGACCTCTGGTGGCCATCGGCCAACGATCCACACAACGGCTGTGCACAATCATCGCCTCCGAAACCGGGCGGACAGACACATTTCCCTGTAAACCTATCGCATGATGCAAACTGGGCGCATTGGAAGGCGTCTAGTTGACAGTTGAAGCACGGAGGGCACCCGTCTGGCCGATCGCTGAAGGTGGAGAAGAGCGGAGGTATTAGCTCGGCTTCGGAGTAGTTGCTCCGCGCTGCAACAGCAGATGCAGATAACGAGAGCCCGAAGGCCAGAGAAAGGTGTAGTATTGAGGGAAGCCTCATCCTGAGCTAGAAAGAAAGCAAATGTGTCAGCGACGGTGTACCCAGAGAGAAAGCGAGATTGCTGGCAAATATCGATTGGGGTGCGCACCGGAGACAGGGCCAATGCGGAGTAAGTGACGAGCAACGCCGAAGTAATCAAGAAGCCAAGTGGTGCATCGGGCTTCCCTAACAGAAGAAGACTACCAACAGGCTGGGCAAGAAGAAAAGTACCAGGAAGAAGGACCGAGATTGCTTGTGTGGATGGAAATGAGAGGCACAACAAAAACAATGCAAAGAGGCGGTAAGTTGATGAAGGCGAGAGAGAGAGATGAGGAGGTCGGAGGTTGGAAGGGAAACCGGTTGGGGCGATGACGAGGGCGGAGATGCGCTAATGGAAGCCATGGCCTGACAGCCTGGGGCACCAATGATAGCTCTCGGGAACCTACGTAGCACTGCCAGCCTGGAGCAGGTACACAGGTACCAGGAACTGTCTTCAAGGTTGTCTGGAGTCCCTTCTCGATCAACGCATTCTTGATTTTGTTCAAACTAAGGTAGTATCGCAATACTTGCCTCGATTGTGAATTCAAAATTGCATTGTGTGAGGTCAAATTCCTGTCAAATCTTACTTTTCCTTTGGAGTACCTGTCTTTCGATACTACTACTTATTATTATTACTGTAGTTTTCATCCAGATTGCTTGCTGAACAATCATCATCCGTCAGATACCCCAAGAAGCATCATAAAGTCTTTATGAATATTGTCACGCCATGTTTCCCCATAAAAATAGCGATCTTCCATCAAGCACGATCTTCAAGGGATTGTGAGACGGCCAATTTATTCGTGCACGCCCCTCCCCGGGAAACTGTACATTGGGGACCGAAGACACGCATAGATCCGAGGGCTAAGTCGCTGACACACGCCCCCGCATTAGGCACGCTGCTCATACCGCGACTACGAGGGTCTAGGTCTAGTGGTCAACAATCTGAAGCCTAGTATCACCTTCAACGTGACTGATCCATGTCGCACCCTCTAGTCTATGGCCCAGCTTGGTCTACCTATCACTCGCTGGCTACAAAATGGTCGCCTTGGCTTGACTCTGCTCGAGAGTGGTGGCGAAAGCCTACTCCAATGGCTAACAGTGCTCTTATTATTATACCGAGGTTCACTAAAGCCCAAGGATAAATATGACTATTGTTGCTGTCATGCTAAGCGACTCCAAGCTTCAGAGACCCACAGCCGGTGGATTGGAAATACAACTGTAGGTCCCGGGGGGGGGGTCCACAAAGCTATTCATGGCTGCCATGCTAACGCGATCTCGTTGTTCGAGATGCCTATCAGGGTCGCTTACGAACAAGGGTTAACTATTGTTCGAAGCTGGTTAGTATCCATGCACAGCACACTCGAGTAACATTCAGAACGCCTAAATTGCTTGGCCATGTGAAACCTAGGCTGAAGTAGCGGACATACCGTAACTGTAATAACTCCTCTTGTCATATACTCCTCGGGGGAAAAGTGGTCGATACTCAATGAGCAGAAGGCAGCAAGGCGAGGTGCACGATAACCGTGTCATATTTCTATGAGTATCATCAAATCGAGATAGTATGAGATCCAGTGGAGTCGATCATTTGATGGGATCGGTGATGGAGTATTGTGGGTGGGTAAGTTACGTACCGAGTTAGTGGTGGGGCCTCCCTAACTTAATCCCCCATACATACCGGAGAAGTTCATTCAATGCATAACTTACTCTGCATAGTCTTCCAGCCGAGGTATGAACCGGTATGATGTCTGACGTTCATTGTTCTGCCCCGTTTGAACCATGAGCTTTCTGAAGAATGGATACTCACCCACCACCCCTCTTTTCCTCCTTTTATACCTTCATTGCCCCCATCCACTGACACTTTCTTCTGGCTTCTGTGCTGTTGGAGTATCGTGCGAGATTTGAGGTCCTCTTCCCCCCACCCCTCCCCCATTCGGCCATCTCAACTCCCCAGAGCCCTCGTCACTTGTCTAGTGGCTCGGTAACATGCTCGAGATTCCTGGTGATTATGCTAGAAGATTGAAATGTATACGGTTTCAGATCGCTGACTTAGCTAGACGTCCCTCTGTCTCTTGCCGGGCCGGCGGTGGTCACTACCCTCGCTTATGTGAATGCGAAGTACTCGCTCTTCTATGATCGCATATTGATCAAGGTTCTTCTCAAGATTGCCTTCAATCTCCGGTCGGGCGAGCGTCGCGATAAAGTCAACTTATTCTACAAGCTCGAAGACCAGGCCTTGAACCCCAAAACAAAGGACCGGCCGTTTCTTGTCTACGACGGCCACACCTGGACTTTCCGAGAGACTTACACTACGGCACTGCAGTATGGTACCTGGCTGAAGAATGTACATGGCGTCAAAGCCAGGGAGGTTGTGGCCATGGACTTCATGAACTCGTCAACCTTCATCTTCATCTGGCTTGGTCTATGGAGCATCGGCGCCATCCCCGCTTTTATCAATTACAACCTATCGGGGAATCCTTTGACGCATTCCATCTTGACCTCATCCGCAAGGTTGCTGCTGGTGGATGAGGAGCTGCGCGCCCAGATCCCTCCTGAACAGCTTGAGAACCTCGCCTCTCCAAAGTTTCGAGAAGGCAAAGGATCTCTGGATGTGGTTTTCTTCACACCTGAGGTAGAATCGCAGATCCTACAAATGGAGCCCATTCGAGAGGACGATAAAGTCCGTGATGGCATCAGGATGCGGGACACAGCGCTGCTTATCTATACAAGTGGGACTACTGGTCTTCCCAAGCCTGCTATAATCGGCTGGAGAAAAGCTTGGAGCTCGGGTATCATGATCACGAACTGGCTCGGTCTTCAGAGCACGGACCGATATTATACAGTAGGTTATCCCTTTTGCCTTGAGAATGATTGCTGACTTGAGGCAGTCCATGCCATTATACCACTCATCGGCCTCTCTGCTGGCTGTCATGCCGTGTCTCTGGGCTGGCTGCACGGCCCTTATTGGTCGCAAATTCTCTGCGCGCAACTTTTGGCAAGAGGTACGGGAAAGTGATGCGACAATCATCCAATACGTGGGGGAGACCTTGCGATACCTCCTTGCTGTGCCGCCTGCTCTCGACCCGGTCACTGGGGAGGATTTGGACAAGAAGCATAACCTTCGCCTGGCAGTGGGCAACGGCCTCCGTCCAGACATCTGGAATCGTGTGAAGCAGCGCTTCAATATCCCTACCATCGCCGAGTTTTACGCATCTACTGAGGGTACCTCCGGGTCATGGAATCTTTCTTCGAACGATTTCACCGCCGGGGCTATTGGTCGGAACGGAGGGTTCACTGGATGGATTCTCCGGCGCAGCGTAGTGGTTGTCAAGATTGATGAAGTCTCGCAGCAGCTCTGGCGCGACCCGAAGACTGGCTTCTGCAAAGCGATGCCTCGAGGTGAGCCTGGAGAATTGCTGTGGGCGGTGGACCCCACGGACCCCAAGGAGACCTTCACCGGATATTTCAACAACTCCAAGGCCTCGGATAGCAAGCTCGTTCGGGATGTTCTGCGCAAGGGCGACGCCTATTTCCGGACTGGCGACCTAGTTCGATGGGACAAAGAGGGCCGGTGGTACTTCAACGACCGTTTGGGCGATACGTACCGCTGGAAGAGCGAGAACGTATCGACTGCCGAGGTGTCCGAAGTGCTCGGTGGCCATGCAGACGTGCATGAAGCGAATGTTTACGGGGTGGCGCTTCCCCACCACGATGGCCGGGCTGGCTGTGCGACGATTCTTCTTCGACAGCAGACTCGCGCTGAGGATTCCACCACTCTGATTCCTCCTTCCCAGGACACACTGAGCAGCTTGTCGGCGCATGTCTTGAAGAACTTGCCGCGTTATGCCGCCCCGCAGTTTCTGCGCATCACGCGGGCTATGCAGACGACCGGGAACAACAAGCAGCAGAAGCATGTTTTGCAATCGCAAGGAGTGGACCCATCACTGGTTGCTGCAGACGACCGATTGTACTGGCTGCAGGGCAGCCAATACGTTCCATTTGAGCGGAATGACTGGAGTCGATTGCAGGCTGGGCAGGTAAAGCTGTGAGGGTGGATGGCAGGATATGTGTTGGGCGCATCCTGGGGGTTTTCCAAAGTACAGTACATACCAAGGTATACCATGTCTATAGTATCTGCATATTTTCAAACAGTGTTCAAACAGTGGGCTTGCTGGGCTGAACGGGAATTTAGTCGAGATGCCGAAGGGATCCACTGAGTGGGTCATCTCGGAAGATGGCTGGCTTCTCGAGGCTATCTGACGGTACTTATATACTGCAAACAGTCGCGAGAAGAACGTACATACAGCCAGACATTCAAGACGATGGTCAATTCTAGTTCGCTCAGTTCAAAACTCACTAGAGTGGTTGCGTTATCTTGAATGCCTATCTGATCTTCGTACCCAGGTCAAACGCTGATCTCGAGCATATCGGCTACTCGGAAAGTGCCCGGTCTCGGAAAGACCCATTGAGACCGAGGTATAAAATGGCTCTCCCCGCGGAATCCAGTTGGAGATCTCTCCACTTGCTCCCCATTCCTCATTCTTTCTTCCACAACATCAAAAGCACTCAACCCCACGACTTGCTCACTTTCCACCATGTCCTTCTCCATGACACGATGTCCCTCGCTCCGATACCTTCAGATCAACAACTGCCTCGATAAAGCAAGACCCAGCCGCCAATTCTCCATCCACCACCCTCTCCGCACGGAATCCAACACCTCCACCTCCACCTCCGCATCCGCCATTGCAACAGCCTTCCTCTCGCGCTTCCAATCCCTCGGCCCACAAACCCGCACGCAAGTCCTCGACGCCAACCAACTCCAGCTCCTTTCGCTCACTCTCAACCGGCCCTCTCTCTTCCCGGACTCGCCATCCCTGTCCAACGCCTCCACGCCGCTCCCCACGGGCACCCCACTCCCGGCCGGCTACCACCTCGTCTACTTCACCCCGGCATTCCTCGAAACCGAACTCGGTATCGACGGCACCGACACCTCCTACAACCCCGCCGCCCCCTTCACCCGCCGCATGTGGGCCGGCGGGGAGGTGCAATGGCCGCGGGACGCCACGACCGGCCAACCGAACCTCCTCCGAGTGGGCCAGGAGGTCCGCGAGACGACGCGGGTGCTGAGCGCCTCGCCCAAGGTCATCGGCAAGACGGGCGAAGAGATGATCGTGGTCGGCGTGGAGAAGGAGTTCCGCAATGAGGACGGAATCGCGGTTGTAGATCGGAGGTGCGTTTCGCCCAACCCCAGACCCCAATCTCCCTATAATCTCCTCTGCACAAAGTCCCCCAAAATCTCCCGCGCCGCCCTTCAACTCCCCTCTCCCTCCCCACGCCCCACCCCTCAAAGCAACACCAACTAACCAAAAAGGGCCAAAAAAGGAACTGGATCTTCCGCAAAGCCCTAACCTCCCCCTTACCACCAACCCAAACAGCCACCCCACCACCACCACCCACCACAACCGAACTCCCCAAGCCAGCTACCACCACCACCACGACAACCGGAAAAACCCACACGCGCACCCTCCGCCAGACCCCCGTCACGCTCTTCCGGTTCTCGGCCCTGACCTTCAACCCGCACAAGATCCACTACTCGACGCCGTGGGCGCGCGAGGTCGAGGGCCATAGGGATATCGTGGTGCATGGGCCGTTGAACCTGATTGCCATGCTGGATCTGTGGCGCGATACGCGATCCTCCCGAGAACTGTCGCTGCCGGAGAGGATCAGCTACCGCGCGACGAGTCCGCTTTATGTCGAGGAGGAGTATCGGGTGGTGCTGGATGAGGAGGGGGCGGATGGGATGGGGCGGGTCCAGATCCTGGGGCCGGGGGAGGTGGTGGCTATGAAGGCTGAGATTCGGTAGATGCTTCTGATTCCTCGGGAGTTTTGAGGATAGTATATAAGTCATAAGTAATGGAGGGGGTGGATGAGGAACCTGCGCCTGCATTTCTTCCGTCCATGTATATAGTATGTAGGCGCTCTGTGGGCATTGCGTTCTGGTGTGTCACCAGAGGATGAGCTTTAGAGGTCTGAAATGTTGGCTGGGTCGAAGCTAGCTACCAGCTCTCGAGCACCGTGATTCCATCTGTAGACACCTCCTGATCTCTGACTCCCGCCGATGGCCACCAGATACAGTAAATAACTTGCAGGCTTTGTACGACATCATATCCTCTATAATTTAGACATATTCATGAACCCATCTAAGCATGACAGTAACTCTAGCCCCCTCTAACCACCAAAGCCCCTCACCCCTAAACCCCCCTTTTTCCTCACGCTAAGAAGACCAAACCAAACTTTTCAACAAACATAGCCAGAGGCATACCTCAGAACCATCCCCCTCCATCCCCAGAGACCGTGAAACAACCATATCCCACGGACAAGCAAACCCAGCCCACCTCACCTCGCCAACCTCTTCTCATGAATAAACAAACTCGACACAAACGAGCAAAACACGACCCCCACCACAAAGGCAAAGCTCTTGTTGGTCGCCCAGCCGTAGCAGCTGCGCACCACCCTGGCCACGGCGGGATCCAGCGTCTTGATGAAATCCAGACTCTGGCGGACGCCGGCCACAATGCGGTCGATGTCGTCGCTCTCGCGCAGGGCCCACTGCAGCCGGTCCCGGAGGACCTGCTGCACGACTGTCGAGGAGAGCGAGAGGCCGATGACGGAGCCGAGCGAGCGGAAGAGGTACGAGCAAGCTGTTACGACGGCTTGGTCCTCGGGGGTTGCGTTGGAGACTATTCCAGACAGATTAGCGGTGAGCTCCGGGGGATGAGGGATACAGGGCTGGCTTACTTAGGCTGATCAGCGTGGAAGTGACGCCGATGCCGTTTCCAAAGGCACAGAAGACCGTGCCCAGGACCATGACGATGGTGTTCTCGAACGCACCGCCGGAGGCGAGGGTGGTGATTGTTAGGCCCAGCGTGAGCAGCGCGTACGCGAAGACCGTCAGCCAGTAGAACTTGCCCGTCCACTTCATCACGAAGCCGGCGAAGAGCGAGCCGCTGACGCCGGCGAGAATGCTGGGCAGCAGGCGCAGGCCCGCGACCGTGGCCGAGACGCCGTCGACGGCCTGGAAGTACAGCGGGATGTAGAAGAGGGCAGCCATCCAGCCGCCGAAGCTGAAGAAGTTGCAGCCGTAGGCGGCGAAGAAGGTCTTGTTGAAGATGATGTGGCCCGGCGCGAAGGGCTCGGCCGCGTAGAAGCACTCGACCACCACGAAAAGCACGAACAGCGCCCCGGACACGCTCAGCGAGATCACCGTGATCGGGATCGTCCACGAGACGTTGCTGCCGCGGTCCAGTCCCAGGAGGAACCCGAACACCGCTCCCACCAGAACGATCGCCCCAGGGAAGTCGATGCGCCCGAGTTTCGTCCGCCAGTGACTATCCTCCACGGCCGGCAGGTGAAGCATTACGGTAACGGCGACGAAAGCAAGGGCGCAGAGGGGTGCCTGCGCGATGAATGCCCTGGTGACATAGGGTAAGCGGTCTGGTTTGTTGGTCTGAAACAAGAAAGTGGACTCACCATCGCCAGCCGATGTAATCGGCCAAGATGCCACCTGCAGTGACCGGTCAGACGAAAGCACAAGATAGCAGCGCGAATGTCTTACCGAGAGGTGCGCCAACTCCAGCACCGGTCGCGTAAATCATGTTGATGATCCCTTGCCACACACCCCGTTCGCGGAGAGGCACGATATCGCTCATGAGGATGCTCACTACAGTCGTCATACCGCCGCCTCCGACACCTTGGAAAACCTGTTGTAGGGTTACTGATTAGCATCTAGCGAGTACAGAAGAGCAGGGTTGCTTACGCGTGCAGCGATGAGCTGGTTGATATCCTGCGCAAGACCACAGAACAGACAGCCGATCCCGAAAATGGCATAGGAAAACAACAGGCAGGTTTTGCGACCAAAAATGTCACTCAGTTTCCCGTAGAGAGGTTGGAATGAAGTCAGAGTCAAGAAATACGAAGTGGCGATCCAATTTGTCAGATTCAGGGCCTTGAGATCGCTACCGATTTGACCATAACTAGCCATGATGATGGTCTGATCGGCCGCAGACAGGAAAATCTAGCCAGATGCATTAGCACTATGTCTATTTGAATAACAAGCAAGGATACATACCCCTATAGAGATAGCGGGCAGAATATACTTCAGATTTGGGCGTGCCTCCGACGCAAGTTTGGTCTGATTCTCCTCCTCGTCCCGCGCGGGGAGCTGTTGGGTGCCAGCCTCAACATCGCCGATATTGGAGATAGTCCCTGTGGATTGAGTGTTACTTTGAGAGCCCAGCAACGGGGATGTCTCCGTCGGGGTTCTTTCCGCTGGCATCGTTGACTCCGGCACTGTCTCCACTGGTCAGAGACTAGCAAGCCAATATGCGCATGAATTGCAGGAACAGGAAAGGAAAAAAGATGAGACGAGGGAGGCTTTTGGACTATGAGGTGCTTCATAGTGCTGCTCACGTGCTGATAAGCCTCCCCACCCATTCCTGACAAATCACCGGCGGATCAGGCTGCCACCCCCACTTTGCCTGAGGCCCTAATCGTGATAAGATGCGCTACTATTCCCAATTAAGGTCCGACCGTCGGAGGTTATCCGCCTGCCATTACTTATCTGCTATCATCATTAATGTATTGGTTCTGCTCCTTATCCATCTACCGCCCCATCCATCGCCGAGGTTGTTGTTCGGGCCGGTTGGGGTTGGAAGTGAAGCCATGCTGTAGAGAGACGACCGAGATCCATGGTATCATAGGTACCTCCATGAGAATAAAGGGAAAGTTGATCATAATAGTTGTGGCTATGCATGTCTTCCAAGTAACACAATTCCAAAGGAGTGACGCCGATATTCAAAGGACAGAAAAACACACCGATTCGTTTACATGGACGTTACAGAATCTCTTCATGAATGCTCTACTCTATCTCTCTGACAACAATGAAAATCATGCGTCTGTCTTGGGTTCCTCAGCCACGGGGATGGGAATGGGGCCACCAGGCGAGTCCGGCAGGCGAGCGGTCAGGACCTCCACGCCATCCTCCGTCACCAGCAGCGTGTGCTCAAACTGAGCGGACAGCTTGCCATCGGCAGTGGAGCTGGTCCAGTCATCCGGCCACGTACGGTCGCGGTGAGTACCCAGGTTGATCATCGGCTCGATGGTGAAGCACATGCCGGGCTTGGCCGTGCCGACCGCCTTGTTCTTTGCGTAGTGGGGAACGTTGGGAGCGCAGTGAAAGAGCTGGTTGATACCGTGACCACAATAACTCTTGACCACACTGCAGTCGCGGGACTTGGCGTGCTTCTCGATCACATTACCGGGGTCTCGGAACAGCATGCCGGGCTTGACCAGCGCGATGGACTGGTCCAAGCACTCTCGCGCGGTCTCCACCACTCGGACGGCGTCTGGGTTGGCCTTGGCCTTGTCGCCGACGTAGTAGGTCTCGTTGATATCGCCGTGGAAGCCGTTGTGGTACAGGGTCACGTCGATGTTGACAATGTCGCCGTCCTCCAAGGGGCGCTGATCGGGGATACCGTGGCAAATAATCTCGTTGATTGAGGTACATACCGACTTGGGGAAGTTGACGTAGTTGAGCGGCGAGGGGTAGGACTAGGCCGCATTAGTTTCGAAGGTCATTCAAGAAACGCACTTTGTAGCATCCTCCGCTGGCAGACCATGACACCACTTACATCACGCTCAACGCAAGCTTTGTGGACCACCTCATCAATGTAGTCGGTTGTGACACCAGGCTTGATCTCCCGTGCAGCGATATCCAGAACTTCACGAGCCAAGCGACACACTTTGCGCATACCCTCCTGCTCCTCCTTGTTCAGGATAGTGATGTTGTGACGACCAACGAACTTCTGCTCGGACCGGGGAATACCATCCTTGGCGTAGTCGGGGTGAGGGATGGACTTGGGGACGGTTCTCCGGGGGGACAGCGGATATACGGGTCTCAAGTCACCGGCGAAAGGGTAGGAAGGGAAGGGGTTGTAGAGCCCCGTGGCTGGATCTGGTTCAGAAACTACTTTGGGTGTAAAGAGGTTGCTCAGGAAATTACTCTTCTTGTGAATCGTCTTGTGTTCGCTCTGTGCAGGAGGGGATTAGCCATAGTCGGAGGACAAGCGTCGCAGAGAGGCAAAAGGAATCCATACCCAGCTCTTTTTGAAACAGTCCTGCGAGCAGAAGAAGCTATCCGTCCCTTGTTTAAGGCAAGTTGGACACTGTAGCGTTCCAGCATTCTTATCGCAATCCACACCGATACATTTCCGGGCAGTGACTTCGGCAGTCATCTTGAAAGTGTCTAGAATGCAGAGAAGGAGGTAGAGAACCAGAAATAGCGATGCTTCCGAAGGGGTATGGAAATGTTCCGCAGCGCAAAGAGGGAAAAAATGGGACAATCCCCCGCGGCTGAGCGGCGCCAATCGCCGTTCCGCCAACCCAGGCAGAACTGAAGTGAAAACTAGGTACCATTCCTAAGACGGTCTAGCGCAGGGCATGGGACCGCTATCCCGACAGAGTCTAGCGGCTGATCTGGAAGCGCGCGTCTACATCACGTGTCTCGGAAACATAGATCGGAGAATAGTGGCTGATTGGAGGAGATGAATGGCAGAAAACGGCATGTGGGGCTCCGCCGGCCGTCTTTTCTTCTTCCGAGTTTGTGACGCATCAAAACCAGTCTGGAACCAGTCAACATCTCAATTTGTAATCTGTTGTATCACGCCACACTGTGACTTTTCGAGCCAAGAGCTGCAGAAGCACAGAACTGCCTGAGGTTGTATACCTACATCTCTAGGGTCTGTGGGCTTTTACCTCCTTTACTTCAAGAGCTGTCGTGAGACTTCCTCTTTTCGACTCTCCCTTGATCGTCACTTCGCCCCCCGCCATGGCACATTCCACACCTGCCAAACAAAAAGTTGTCATCGTGGGCGCAGGCCCGGTGGGGTCCCTTGCAGCTCTCTATGCAGCAGCCCGAGGCGACGATGTTGAAGTATATGAGCTACGCGGAGGTGAGTTTAGTCGCTGTTGTTTCTATTCGATGCATTTTCCACCTGCGTTCGTCGTTTCTGCCATATCGCGACCCTTATCCACTTCTTATCGACCCCACTTCGATATCTATAACTGCGCTCTCATAAGCCTCAACGACTTGGCTCAATAACATGACCTACAGATCTGCGTGATCCGGCGACTATTCCGCTAAACTTCACAAAGTCTATCAATCTGGCGCTGTCGGAGCGAGGCATCAACGCCATGCGGGAGTCGCACCGCGATGAACTCATCAATCGGGTTCTCGCGGACTCGATTCCCATGCATGGACGCATGATCCACGGCCGGACAGATGGCAAGCTCTGGGAAGCTGCTCAAGCATACGACGTTCACGGCCGAGTATGTTACTCCCCTCCATGGTTTACATCCCCGCCAACATGCCCCTCAACCAAACCCATCCAGCATCCAGCAAAAGCTCCCGTCTAACAACACACCATCAGGCAATCAACGCAGTCGACCGCGGCACCCTGAACAACGCCCTTCTGGATGAGTTGGAGCAGACCCCCAACGTGCGACTCTTCTTCAACCACAAGCTCGTCGGGGCCGACTTCCGCGCCAACCGGGCCTGGTTCGAACGGCGCGACCCCGGCAGCAATCCCTACGACAAAGCTACAGAAGTCGAAGCGACCTTCGACCTCCTCATCGGCGCCGACGGGGCCCACTCGGCGGCGCGCTACCACATGATGAAGTTCGCCCGCGTCGACTACCAGCAAGAGTACATCGACACGCTGTGGTGCGAGTTCCGCATCCCGCCGTCCCCGGCGACCAACGACTTCCTCATCTCCCCGAACCACCTGCACATCTGGCCCGGCAAGGAGTTCATGTTCATCGCCATCCCGTCGGCCGACCGGTCCTTCACCTGCACGCTCTTCGCGCCCGCCGACCACTACGGCACCCTCTCGGCCAGCTCCCCCGACCGACTGATCGAGTTCTTCGACACCAACTTCCCCGGGGTGTGCCCGGACCTCATCACCCCGGAGGCCCTGCACGAACAGTTCACGACCAACCAGCACCTGCCCCTCATCAGCCTGAAATGCAAACCCCACCACTACGACGCCAGCGTCGTCGTCGTCGGCGACGCCGCGCACGCCGTCCTCCCGTTCTACGGCCAGGGCCTCAACGCCGGGCTGGAGGACATCCGGACGCTGTTCGACATCCTGGACCGACACGGCGTCTACAGCAACAGCTTCAGCCCGGGAATGCAGGACGACCCCGAGCGCCGCCGCGAGGCCCGCCGGCGCGCGCTGCAGGCCTACACGGACCAGCGCGCGGCCGACACGCACGCCATCAACGACCTCTCGAAGCAGAACTTCCTCGAGATGCGCTGGGGCGTCAAGTCCCCGCTGTACCGGCTGCGCAAGGCCGTCGAGGAGTCCATGGACCGCTACCTGCCCGGTCTGGGCTGGCAGACGCAGTACACTCGCGTCAGCTTCAGCAACCAGCGGTACTCGGAGGTGGTGCAGGCCGTGCGCAGACAGGGTCGCCTGCTGGGCCTGGGGCTCAGCGCCGCGGCCCTGGTGGCCGGTCTGTCGGCGGTGGCGGTGGGTCTGCAGTTCTGGAGGCGACGGCCGGCTCCCCGCTCGCTGTGGGCGGTTCTTCGCAATGTCTGGCGCGAGGCGAGGGGATGGCTTTGATTTCTCGGTTATAGACGCTTCCTTCCCACTCCCCTCATTCCCCGGCCTTTGTTCCTTCCCAAATCTCCACGACTCCTGCTGCGGAATGCTGATGACTGCGTGATCTATCTGTAACATTATTCTCCTTTTCTTCCCCATTTAGATGCTGATCTAGAGGTCTAATTATGAGCAATTCCCTATTCATGCTTTCACCAGCCCCCCGATGAAGCCAGTTTTCTGCACAGTACCATCACGTACCTTTCGAAGCACAGCACACTTTTGCCTTGCACTTCAGCCATACCATAGAATCGGATACGTATTATTTGGACACTCTGAGGTACTTGGAAGTCTGGTGAAGACGGCTAGCCTCGTTCACGGCCCCCGCCGCCTGCCTCTTGGCTATCTCGCTTGCTCACTGACTGTATGTCCTTCTGTCACAAATGTACAGTACACCTAGATTGCTTTGTCTTCTTCCTTCTGTCACGCACATTCCAGACATAATCTTACTGTGCGCACCCATTACCCATTAGCAGACAATACATCGAGCGTCCGTCTCGACTTCTAGACTAATAGAATGATAGAAAAAAAGAAATACATCCATGTTCTGCGATAAGTCTCAGTGACCCCGGGTCTATGTTGATGCACAAGAGGAGTTCCTTCCGCCTCAGCACTGAGAGACACAGCCGGTCTTGCACTGATAGGCCAAGGCACGAGCCTTCAATATTCAAAGAAAAGCTGGTAGAGTGGAAGCCAGCAACATGGACAAATTGAACTTGAACCCACAGGAGGGCAAGAACGGCAAGGCAGGCAAATGAGAAAGTCACCACAATCCACCTGAAGGGTGTATCACAAGAAAAAGTGAACAGAAACATGCAGCTCGGGCTGATTGACAGTAGCTGTCACCGAGGGAAAAGTCAAACCCGAAAATTGTTTCTCACAAGAACAACAGAAAAGCCCGAAATGGAAAAGAAAAGAACGCATATAGGCCGTAATCATGAGGAGGATAGAAGAGAGTCCTAGTCAATAGATGCAAAGGGCTGTGAATACTCTTGATCGCGTAACGATTTATCAAGTAGCGGCATAGTTTCATCGTTATCATCAGGCCAAGTCAGTCCCCAGACCAAGGATTGTCTGGGAATGGGAATCTCTAGTTGGATTTCGGCCGCCGGTTTCATAGCTTTGCTCGTATAGACCGAGTTCAGGTTCACCACTTCGGCAAAGTCACTGGGAAAGGGTCCATCTGGTCCATGAGAGACGAACGCACGTGGCTCCTGGGAGTAACTTCCTTGGGCTACCCTCCAATGGACAAGGGAAACGCCTGACGGAAATGGCAGAATGGCTTTTTCCAGCCGGATGGGTCTATAACATGGTGGAGTCGCGGCCACTGCCAAAAGGGAAAACTCATTAATATCATCACTGAGGATCCAATATCCGAGGTCAAGGGCCGGCAAATGTCACTCGGCGACTGCGCCGGTCCTGAATGCGCTTCTCCGTGTCAACATAAAGATTGTCAAGGTACTCCATTGCAGCGGCATCCTTCAAGATCTTGGCCACCTGCGTGCCGGCGGAGATAAGCTGAAGGACGTTGCGATCGTCCTTGATGGGCCTGGATTGATGCTTGGCAGCATGGCGCATCTCCAAGGAGTTCTCCAGTATGGTGACTAACTGCTTGATCTGGCCGTTATACAGGACCCTGGCGGGGATCCGCCGCTTGGTGGCCAGTCTTTTGAGGAGGTATACCCACTCAGTCCATTCACGGTCTGAGGGAACTCTCACCTGTCTCTTGTCAGGCTCCAGTGGGATTGGAAACTGGTACTTTGCAACAAAGTCAAACGCGCACTGCGATAGTCGGTCGTTCACCGAGGACAGGATACGATCTTGTTCTGAAACATCAAGATTAGTAGGTAGATGAGGCAAGTCCCTTCCTTGTGCCGCGATCACACGCGGAGAGGGAGGTTCAAGTAATTGATGGGGGCCGTCAAACTCATCCCGGTTCGATGGTCTTCTCTGTGAATGGTATCGGGTTGTGCCCTTGAACTTTTCACCAGACCGTCGGCTGTTCCTCTCAACCATGTATTCCGGCGTCTCGAAAGACCTGGCAAAGTCATATTCCCGTCTCAAAGACTCCGCCGGCAAGCGAGCAGGATGGTCCCACTCCGGATAATGAGGGACGGGGCGTGGTAGTGAAGTTCCTGATGGTGCAGCTATATTGGCATTGATCTGGGAAGTCACTGGCAGCCCGCTGTACGGCATAGAGAAGTTAAAATCCGGTGAAATAGGTTTGGGGCCCCTCGCGGCAGCACTCGGGACGTTCATGGGTCCGCGTTCAATGCGGGGTGGTGACATCCTTGTAGAGCTGCTTATGAGTGAGTTTTCCCTCGGTAAACAATGCTTCTGGAGAGGATGCTGAATGGTAATACAAGATGAATTGGTACCTTGGGTGGTAAATGATAGGACTTTCGCTCGGGGTCCCATACATCGGTGGCTGCTGGGGCGCAATACCACTGCAAAAGGTGAGCTCTCCACATGACTTACATGTCTTGACAAAGACGAGATACAGAAGGTCTCGGTTCGTGCTAACCTGTGATGGGACCAAGAATCATCGCTGCCAATGGACTGCGTACAAGAGCCACTGCTTCCTGTTACCCGCGAGAAGTAACTAAGGCCCGATGACATGGTGATCAATGGAGGCGAAATAACAGATGGCATGAAGTTGAAAAGCTATAGTGACTGGCGTGACGAACTGTACTGGGAAGCTGAGTGGTTGTGGAATTGTGAAGGACGGTGGCGAGTCAGTCCAGACCATCGGAGACTGAATCTAACAACAAATAGAGAAGACGTTTATAAGAATAACCTGACTGGAATGAATGGCAGGTACAAGAACAATTTGTTGCAGGCGCCAGATAAGCTTTTTATCTCTGGACCGCGTGAGGTACGAAGAAGGAGAGGACATGAAGAGCTCCACAGCAGTGGCAACTGGGAGACTCGATCAGCCTGGAAGGCAACCTGTCCTTGTCAGAGAGCAACCGCGTGCCCACTGGTAGTCATATAGGTCAGTTGTATATACGGCGACAAAGGATCTATCTCGGACCCATATCCAATCGAGGTTCGACCCCACAGTGCCCCATTCGATTGACAGGGCAAGCTAGTAGGATCGATTGAGCCAGAGACGCCCGGCACGGCTAGGTTGACGATAATTAAACCATGGTAATAAGCTAAGCGGCATTCACGACAATAAAAGCAGAGAGAGTGGGGAGCTGCACAGGCATATTGGGGTACAGGGCCATGGATGAACCCGGCTGCAAGAGGCAGCCAAACTACCCATCAGCAGGCTCTCGCCAACTCTCATGCGCTGATCTCATCCCCAACCGCGGTTGTCAAAACCAAACGTAAGAGAAGAGGAGTTGAAGGATTCGGTGATGCGTAGGGTTTTGGGCAGCAAGAATCGGCCGGATTGCGCAGGGAAGATGCATCCACTCGATGGAGGGAGGACGACATATCCAGGCAATCGACCCAATGCAGGTTCTAGGTATTCAATGGCAGTTTGGCGCGGGAGACTGCTTCTGTTTAGAGTTCCTGGGCACAGAGTGGATGATCCCATTTGGTCCCTCTTTCGTCTTGCCTGTCGCCAGCGTTTCCAGTGTCTCCTCTTGCGTCGAAGAGGACTAGAGTGGGGTGGATGGCTGGATACAGAGCATCAAAAGAAGAAAAAAGGGGGGTGGAGGGGGGGAGATAGGATGGTGGGGAGAAGCACGGTGTGTACTCCATGGTTGACAGTTTGAGGATGATTGCACACTGCAGCCACCATCCCTTTTCGGAAAGGGCAATGAAGTGCCCACAGTGGATGCCTCAGTCCTCCGACAGCCTGCCTGCCTGCGTGCCTCGCCCTGAAGCAATATCAGACTACAGTACCTACTAGGTATTCCGTACCTACCTAGCAGTCATTGTCACTGAATCAAAGCAAGCAATTAAAGCAAGCAAACTAGCCAGCTAACCTGGTACAATCCCAATTTCCACCACAGCCTGATATTTCAATTTCCCATTACGGTCTCCGTCTCCACTGACCATCTATCTATTCATAGATCTTTCGATGCCAGTCCACCGATAACTATGCAATCTATCCAGGCACTGGCCTGAATGCCATGATAGATGACCATATTTACCACCAGCATTGATTCCACCAATACCACCACGAGCCCTCGCTGGGAGATTGCTTTGAAAGCCTTTCCATGTAGCATTCGAAGACGACCACGGCGCACGCAGACTACTCTACAGCACAAAGGGCAATGATAATGAACACACTAGAGATACAATTAGGGGTGGGTCGGAAGCAGATATCAACTGCTGCTCCATACCACACGGGTGGCGGCCCAACAGTCGAGGTTTGAGTGTGGGGAGGGGAGCTTGCAGTTCTCAACCTGATTGCCATTGATCCCTCGAGGATGTTGGGCAGACACCTTGCTGCACGCCTGGTCGCCCAAGCCCAGAGCGGATGTGTTGGCCAACCCTCTATTGGCGCGGGCAATCATTTTGCGGCCGCAGTGCTCATCTAGGCCACCGACACGCAGCAATAGCTTCACTGAGTTATTGGCTATAAAACCATGCTTTTCCGATCCTGAAAGACTGAATGGAGGCATCTTAGACTGAGGAAATCCTGGAATCCCTGACAAGACGGGTAGTGTCCGGAACCATCATTGCCTATTGACCCCGGTATTGGTGAGGTTGGCATTAGCAGGAGATCCTCAATTCGAACATGATGATGGTGATCGGGAATCAAGGAAAACGCGAGAAGGGAACGAATAAGCTCTTGTTATCCAAGTTGACCGATGATCCGATCGATTGATCCAAACGCCAATGGTGAGACAATGCCGGAGTACGGGGTTTTCAAAAATGAAAATGGTGTACGTTATTGCGACCCAACGAGAGGTCGCTAAGGTAACTTCCCGACAAGGGAGCGAAACTGATTCGTGGGTGTGCGATTCCCGGGCAACGAACTTCTCCTCTGCCATGCTTAATGCCAAACCCAACTGGAGCCTCTGTCTTATGTCATTTCTCTTACAACTTCCGGTTTCACTGTCCTACATGTGGCCAGCCTTCGATAAATCGTTCCGCAAGGAACGACCTGTTTCCCATTGCTCGAGTCAGTCAGCAGCATGTCGAGTCTCGGTCGACACGCATTTGTTCCGAGGAAACAACCACCGCAGGTCGAATACGGGACCCAACACGAGCTCCGTAATACAATTATCGTCTTGACCTGTCGGCGATCACGGCAAAACTTCAAATGGCACCACATCTACGAGCGTCTGGTGGCGGCCTAACGCTATCATTCCATGAAATCTCACCAGCATCACCTCCCGACCACAAACTCCCATAGGCTTGGCTGCTATATGGGCGGAGATCGAGCGACACTAAATTCCTAGGCTGCTTCGCAAGACAAGGAGCCTCCGTCGAGCCGGGCATAACAGGCAGACTGGCTGATGAGGACGTTGCGGCATTAACAGCATGCTACAGCCGGAATGAAGAATGCAGAACAACATAGCCGGTCCCGACGGGTCGATCCGATGAACAACTGTTCAGACGCTGTCATGTACCCAGTCATAAGACTGGAAGCGATCGTAGAAAGAGTCCCTTTAGTTTCAAAGCAAGCTGCAATCAGACGACCCCTCACGGGGTTCGAGATTACCCCAGCAGCAGGAAAAGAAAAGAACCATTGTCCAGAATGAAGCAGAGAAACAACAAAATCCCAAACTATGGTGGTAGAAGAGATCTCAGCAGACTGGTCCATAGTCGATTATCGTGTCTTTGGGGCTGCATTCGGCGAATCGCAAGTGGTTGAAGACAAAGCAGTGACTTTAGCAAGCACATGGAGGCAGGAATGCTAGATGCTATCGATCAATGAAGTCGCTAAATACATAGTCCAGAGACAACCTAGAACAACTCAGCGAGCGTTTTCACAGCTCATGGCTGCCGAATTGTGCATGGCATGCGATGGTCGAAGCTCGCCAGTCGCATGACTTCTAATACACACCCGGAATCAGAAGGATGACCGACTCGCGTACTGAGCACCTTACAGTGCCTGCTGACCAGCAGGCACCTCAGTCCAGACTTCGATCGCCTGCAGTGGTCACGATGCGACCCATAAAGAGAAGCTCGACCGAGCAATATAGATAATGCATCAAAGGAAATGAGTTATGTTACTATACAAGGTATCCAACCAGCAGTCGCAAATAATGGGAAAATATGAACATACACGGCATGCGAGGAGACATTGCGACTGGCCAAACTCCGATTAAAAATGCAAAGCCCAAGCAACTCTCAGACATGGAAGCTCTCCTTCACCCTCCCAGCTTACTTGATCCGGCACAGGACCAGACCGCCACTCTTCTTTTCAACGCACTCTCTCGCCTCCATGATGCCCTTATCCGTCGAGATGTATAAGCTCTCACCCGGCGACCGCAGGCCCTCGAGGTAGGGAGTGTTGTGGCCTTGGACCACGCGCCGGAGATCCGGGAGCTTGGCGGTCACTCTCCGTTTTGGCGTGCTGATCATCTTCATCTTGCCCAGAACCGGCTCGCTGCGCCAGTACTTCAATCCGAGCCAGAGGCGTCTGGTGGCGACGTTGGCTTGGGTCACAGGTTCGATGTTCTGTGAGCTGGGGTGGCCAAGGAGCTCATGCGGAGCGGGGGGAGTCGGGCCGCCACGAACAACGGTAGAGATGAATCCGTCATTTTGCAGCGCAAGGCAGAGCTTCAGGTGTAGCTTGGTGTTGGGGATCGAGGTGAGACCGAGGCGGGCCTTGGTGACATTGTTTAGGTGGGAGATCACGTGGGAGAGGTTGGAGAGAGACATTTTTGTATCGTGAGACCGAATATCAGTGGTCGATTCTCAATGCAAGACAGGATACACGGTGCGGGAAAGCAGGATAGACCGCTGGCGGGGAGAAGCGTGAGCGACACAGCACTAAGCACTACCACAAGGTGAATACCAGGACGAAACGTACCTGCAAGAAACGAGATCGAGGATCGGCGTCAAGACTGAAGCGATTGTAAAATGATTAGGCTCTGCTGCAGTCAGCCAAAGGTATGGTCGTCAATCGCGTTCGCGGTAACCAGAGTACCTCCGAGGATGCGGCGGGAAGCTCAGATGAAATTTTCGGAGAAACAAAATCACGGCTTCCGGGTGGGTGCCTGGTGTGATGCCTGGAACCCCAGGCGAAACCTAAGGCACACCTACCTTATACACAACTTGGAAGTTGCCGAAGCGGCAACCAATTAAAGATCGGAAGTAGTACTTCTGTAGCCGCCGGGCTTCTGCACGCTGCATCTCCTCACCTTGTCACAAGCCAGTCAGATCTTCCCCTCTGATCGGGTTACCGATGTTTAAAATGTCGCTCACTGCCTTGCACTTGGTCGATGGGCCTTCTTTCCCCTTACTTTCATCTACAGTTGACCGACCTTATGGTGTATCACTTTCTCTTGAACTTAGCAACATCAACACCCACTAACAATGCCACCACTGCCGGGTGAGGAGCGAGTGCTGACAGTGTAAGTTCAAGCTTGCGATGTTTCTTACCCCGCCAATCTCGCCACCAGCCATCGTATGAATGAGCTGACGCGCCTGTAGCTTCGCCGACATCCATTACTATTTCGCGCAACCAAGTCCAAGGACTCGTCGTCACCGATTTGACAAAGGTTCCTATCTATATCTCTACCAGAGCGCCGCCCAGCGCAGGATCAGAATTGAAGTTGCGAATAACCCGGGTACCCCGGCCCAAGACGCTTTCAATGGAGGTTAGCTAAGATTGCCTCCTTTCCACACTGTGCTTAGATTTACTGACCGGTTCGTAGCTCTAGACAAGATCCATGTGCGACACTCAACCCAATTTCCGACCCTTTGCACAGTAACGGTAGACGGACAGTCGCAAACTGCGGCGCAGAATGCGCCTGCTTTCCCTCCCCCGCCAGGCACTGCAGCTGAATGGGAGCTTGTCGAAGATGATACGCAGAACTCGATGCGCCTGCACACGCTGGACATCTACTTCTGGACCGTGGAGGATGCGAACCAGTTTCTTGATATCATTGAGCGGGACTTACCCGCAGCGCAGATTGAAACCGACCGACACCCATACCCCCCTCCACCTCAGAGTACCGTCAGCTCGGTGGTCCAACAGCTGGAGACAGTGGCCATCACTGATCCCGCATATCAGAACGGACAGACGCGCAACTCTCAGGCAGAAGTGGTCGCCAACCCTGCATCAAACTACCAAGCCATCACCCCGTCAAGCACTCTCCCTCCTCCACCTCCGCTGTCGTCCACCCTTGCTCCCACTGGATCTCACTTTGCTTCGACTGAACAGCAACATCAAGACCCGGCCCCTCAGTCCGCGCCCCTTCCTTACAACCCCGCCGCGCCCGCCGCTCCGGAGCCGATCAAGCACCGTGAAAAGACTCCGCCTCCAGAAGACTACGCGAATGGCACGGGTCTCGCGGCTGCCGCCGCTGCACCGGATCAAGGATTCCCATTCCCCTCTTCTGCAGCTTCAACGTCACCGGGACTATCGTCTCTGATCTCTTCGCCTGCGTCACCAGGCCCCCACACTACCATGCCAGGAACCTACGCATCTCCACCCCCAAGCACGGGGCTGAGCTTTTCTCCCTCGGTGACACGATCCGCATCCATCTCCAGCCCCCCTGGAGTCCCGTCGTACACCACAGCCTTCCTCTCCGGCGAAAGCCCCGGATATCAGCACCAGCCCCGCAGCTCGCTCAGCAGCACGGGCTCCCTCCCTGGACCGCCCAGACCGCCGCAAGCAACCACCATGACGTTCGCACCCCCACCCACCACCGACGCAACAGCCCAGAATGCAAACCCAGCTGCCGCCGCAGCCACCATGAGCTTTGCGCCTCCTCCTACCGAGCCCCTCTCACCCTCTTCACAAACCCAACCCCAAACCCAGCCCCCGTATACAAACCAATATCAGTACCAACACCAACACCCCCAAACCACCCCACCGCCTCCCATCCACCCCGCCGTAGCGATAGCCGGCTACTCGAACTACTCGTACGAGCAACCGGGCACAGTGGCCGGCGGCAACGCACCGGCCGAGTACGACATCCACCGACAGATGTACCGACCCACGGAGGCGGAGGCGACCTCACGCCACCAGAAGTACGCGAAGGAGGCGATGAAGAACCCCGGGGATCGGCCACAGACGTTTGTGAAGAGCGCGTACCGGGTGGAGAGCAGCGTGAACCGGTTTCTGAAGAAGTTGGAGAAGAGGATGTAGCTGCTGCTGCTGCTGTTGTAGCCGGTGCACGAGCCTATCCAAGGGTGTAGTTCTAGTTGGGTGGTCGGTGTATATTTGCTCCTGTCATGATCGGATTGCGTTGTACGGTAATCTCGGCTATTCTACTGTCGATATTATGCTCTGGAACCACCTTTCCTCGTATGTAGTTGACAATCGAGAAACAATGCATAAAAACGGACCCACATATACATGACACCCCACACAACCCAACCACAATCCATCTTAGCATGAGTATATACAAACACCCAACAACCCAAACCCCTACACACAAGATAAACCCCCTAAACCGCGCAACCCGCACCCAACCCCCTCCCCCACCGTCTCCAACCCAATTGCAAGAAAAAAACACCCCTAATCCCTCTTCAACCCCACCCTCCCCGTCTTCCTCAACCCGACAAACCCGACAACCGTACAAACAACCATAAACCCAAACATGGTCCAAAAGCTGGCCCGATAGCCCGCCATCAACGCCTGCTTTTCTTCGCGGGAAGCATTCTCGGCGGCCACCACCGTCGAGATCACCTGCAGCACGGCCATGCCCAGCGCACTACCGAACTGCGCCGAGGTGTTGAACACCGCGCCGGCCAGCGCCTGCGTCGTATCCGGGAAACTGTCCGTGATGATGATCAGGCCGACGGTGTACAGCGCGTCGAAGCTGACGGGCTGCAGGAGCTGGGCGATGAAGGCGTTGGCCCAGTAGGGCCAGGAAGGCTGGATCAGGGCCATGAGGAGCGGGGAGCCGGCGCAGAGGATCGAGGTCACCGTCACGATCCAGAAGGCGGGGACGCGGTGGACGAAGACTCCAATCACAAAATTCATGAGGATGCCGATTACCAGGCTGGGGAGGATACGGATGGAGGCTTGGAGGGCGGAGAGAGATTGGATCTCTTGGAAGCTGTTTTTTTTCCGGGTTAGTTGTTGTTGTTTGGGGTGGGTGAACGGAGGGGTGGACTTTGAGTATTGCTGGGTAGGCGGGGAGCAAAGACGTACTAAAGACTGGCGAAGAGTTCCATGGAGTTGATCACTGCGTTGGATACGGCGATTGTCACGCTGATACTGCTGAATGACTTGTTGCGCCAGAGGGAGTTGGGGATGAGAGCCGGTTTGTTCCGCTTGACCTGGTGGTGCATCCAGTAGACGAACGCGGGAAGGGCGACGGCCGCCACGCAGAGAATGACGATTGCTTCGGCGGAGCGGATGCGCGACGGATCGGCGCTCAGGATGCTTCAGAAGTCGTATAATTAGTTGGGTGTTGGGTTGGAATAGAAGTAGATTCCAGACGGGGACCCCGGCAAGTTACTCACGCCAACAGATAGCACACCAACGCCATAAAGGCCGAGGCGAGCCCAGCGCCAACCCAGTCGATCTGCGTTTTGACATTATGCATCAAGTCCGCGTGTCGATGGGTCTCGCTCTGCGGGACAGCCCACAGGCCGACGACTGCGAAAAACAGGGTGATTCCACCGGCCAGATACCAGCCCGCACGCCAGCCAATGGTGTCCACGAGTACACCTCCAACGACCAACCCTAAAGAAAAGCCAAGGGGCTGGCTGAGACCCAGACAGGAGAAGGCGAGGTTGCGGCCCTGGCCGGGAGGCAGGAGCTGCGTGATGATGGAGATCGACGAGGCGAGATGGAACGCCAGCCCGACGCCCTGCAGGGCGCGCAGCACGACCAGCTCGTCCCCGTTGCGAGACAGCCCTTGCCCGATCATCAGCAGGCCGCTGGCAAACGAGCCGACGAGCTCAACCCATCGCGGGCCGATGGCATCGGCGATGGACCCTGCCAGCAACAGAGTAGACGCGGTGGCCAGGCTGCTCACGGACGAGGGCCAGAAGGAGAGCGAGGACGGCAGTTGCAGGTCCTTCGTGATCGTCGGCAGACCGACCACGACCAGCCCATTGATGACACTGGCGGTAAGCGTGACGGCCGACAGCTGGGCGATCACCACCGACTGTTGGAAGCGGAACTTCCGTGCAGTGGGTGAGCGTGCACTATCGGTCTCAGAGGACGGGACATCGCTCCCTTCCACCAGCAGCGACTGTACCGGAGGAGTCTTGGTGATGGTGGTGGTGGTGGTTGCCATCTTGGTGTGTGTCGCAGTCAGAGCGTAGACTGCTGGTTGCTACCAGGTTCTTTTGCACACAAAAGGTGGAGTAAGTAGATTTTTGACTCTGGGGAAGCGAGGTGGACTGGTGGAGTCGAAAACCGCTTGATCCACTCTCTCAGGCTCACGGATCATAAAACGACCGAGCGAATCGAGGGTGGATAGCACCTGAAGAGAATGAGCGCTGTTCACGAAGCAGACACTCTGAATCCATGCGAAATGCCCTCAGACTCTTAGGTGATGGCGTGAACAAATTTCTTGCGATTGACCCACCGGGCCCATCTTCCCCAGCCAGAACCATGATTCCTTGCTCCCGGATCAGACGTCCTCCCGCCATTGTGCTAACCGATCCAGGTAGGACACCGGCGAATAAGTGGATACAATAACTCGACCCGTGCTGGTTGGGTGGATGTTAGGCAGAAGATAGGATTTGAAATGCTCGAGTTCTTGAGGAGAGGAGTTGAGGATAGGATAGAGCAGGCAGGAACAGGTCCAATGTTTTTTGTTTGGGGCTCCGGGGCATTTCGGCGCTAAGCCCTATCTCGATCTTATCTTGCAGGAACCCCAAATGGAACGTTCCATTTTCCACAACTACGTACTCCCAAAGACTATAGTGCATTCGACAATTCTTCCATGTGGACAGTGAGTAAAGTCATCCTTGGTAGAACAATTAACAATTGTCCAAAAGTTAAAAATACAGTTGCTTGCAACTCAGTCCAACAATTCAACATAGTAGCCTAAGGCCTCCTACAGTTCAATACCAAACCGAATACGCAGCACAAGCAAGATCAAAAACCTATCGGAAAACCCCAGTACATATGCAAGACGCAGTACTCCGTACACAGCGCTAACTATCAAGATCGACGAATCCCGAAACAACTCCACCGGACAATGCTCCGACATGCAACCATCGTCGGTCTTGCTCCTTGGAGAGAAACAAGAGGCTCGCTGGAACCGAAAGAAGAGACGTAGGAATGAGGAATGGGGATGAGGAAAATCAAAAACACATATGATGAACTATTGAGAAAACACAGGTGGAAACAGGCGCATGTGCCTAGTCACATCGCAATTACCAAGGGTATAAGAAAGGTATGTCAAAAGAAAAGAAGTGTAGATTGTTTTATTCGACCCCGAGGCAGCTACCGTTCATGGTTCCGACGATCGGGATCATAGTCCTGCCTCAGTTGAGGGCAAGCTTGTCCATGGGAAGATTGACCTCGTTCGAAGCCTCCAAGGGGATCTTCTCAGCAGTCCCGGTAGCAATCTCCGCAGGAGTCTCGATAGGCACAACCTCATCAGCCAGATCTTCCGGCTCAGAGGCCTCCTCTGTGGCTGGCTCAGCGGAAGAGACAGCGTGATCCTCTGGAACGCAAGAAAGAGGCTCAGTAGCGTGCTCCTCGACAACAGCTGGCTCCTCGCTAGCCTCGTCACCATTGGGGATGGCAATAGTCTCAGCAGGTGCTTCAGTCACAGGAGCAACCACCTCTTCAACCACTGGCTCCTGAGGCTCCTCGGGTTCCTTAGGCTCCTTGAGCTCCTCCTCAGCGGCAGGTGCCTCAACAGGAGTCTCTTCGGGAACGCTGGGCTCAGGCTCTGCAAGCTTCTCCTGAAGAGCCACATGCGAAGCCAAAGTTTCCTTTGGAGCAGCATCCTGCTCTGGCTTAGGCTGAGGCTTCTGAGGCTCTGCAGAGGCTCCACGCTGCTTGCCATGATCGGGCTTAGTCAGACGGGGTGGGCGACTTTCGAGCTTCGACGGAACACGGCGCGGAGCTTGAGCAGTCCGGGTGGTGCGGGGCGGACTCTTGATATCAACCTTGTCGTGCGACTTGCTGGCAGAACTGGCCGTCGGGCGCATCATTCTTGCCAAGAAACCCTCATCCACAGGCTTGGAGCTGGTGTTGCTTGTCCGCGAGTGCGGCCTCTCAGGAGGAGAAGCACGAGGGGCTTGTTTGCGAAGGCTCGCAGCCGTTGGGGTGATGGCGCGGCGCTGGGTTGTGGCGCTTGCATTCTTCAATGTAGATGGCTTGCGCGACAGAGGAGCAGAGGGTGCTGCAGTAGGTCCCTTCTTGGCCGTTGTAGATGTGGTCGATGTGGTTGCCGAAGGGCGAGTGGAGGTAGACACCGTTCGAGTAGTGCGAGAAACGCTCGACGCTGTCGGTTTAGTCAAGTCCCGAGCCGACGCAGAAGGACGCACAGTTCTGGTAGCGGGCTTAGCCGTGGGGTTAAGGGAGGTCCGGCTCGGCTTCTGTGTCGCAACTTTCACGGGCTCATGCGGAGTGGGTTTTGCGGTGGTAGATGGCCTCGACGCCCGGGTAGTCTTGGTTGTGTGATCAACAGTCTTGGCTGGGGACGTTGGCGTACGGGGGTGAGTGGGCGACTTCGTAGCAGGCTTCACAGGAGACGACCTTTTCGCCACCTGGATCGCAGCTGGGCGCGGGGTTGCAGTTTTCTTTGGGGAAGGGGGGTTCGATGCCGCTGCTGTGGACGCGGTGGTGTTCTCGGCAGGGGTGTTCTCCTTATCTTCCAGCGGCTTGGCGTCCTCTACTAGAGGCGTAGCGACTTTCTCCATGGTTGGCTTCAATGCCACCTCTGGCTCCGTCGTGGATGGAGCAGAGGTCCTCCATGGGAAGCCATTGCCCGTGGGTGACAAAGGGCTCTTCAAACCACCTTCCATGTCATCCGAGTGAAAGCTCCGCACTCTAGTTGGGCCGGCGGGACTGTCGCTGCGCACACTGACACTGCGCAAGCCTGCGAGAGGATTGGGCTGAGTGGCACCGTCAACAGCGACGAAACTCGCACGGATTTTGGACAGAGGCCGAGCAGAGCCCGAGTTGTCAGAGCCGGCAGGGGATCGACCTCGCGAGGGTGGTGAGGGAGCGCTGGTTTGGTTGGTTTCGAACTTAGCGAGCAGGCTCCGCACGCCTGGATGACCACCGGTGTCATTCATGATGAATTCTGGTCGGTAATAAAGGAGCGCGGGCGCAGAGTGTCAGGAGAGAGCTGGGGTGCGGATCGTCCCGGACCGGATGCCTGGGGATCGACAGAGGAGCGGAGTTGACTGAGGGGAGAAAAGGGAGGTAGGCAAGGGCGTAGATAATATTTAGTGGCGATCGATGGCGGAGGGGTAGCAGCGATGCCACCAAGTAGGGAGTTCAGACGCGCTCCTGAAGGGGAGGGAGAAGAGCGAGAGCGTGTGACGTGATATAAACAGAGGCCAACAACAAAAAACAAACGGGAGGGAGACGTGGTTTGGTTCGGGTTGGTGGGGGGGTCAAAGCTAGTGAGACAGGTCAGAGGTGGTTGGAGGAGATAGAACCATGGTGGTGAGCAACAACAACACAGTGAGTAGATGCAGAAGAGGAAAGCATTGAGTGGTTTGGGCCAGTGATCAGGGGCGGCTATTTCCAATAACCATGGTTTGAGTTGAGGAGTGAAAGAAGAATGTAAAGAAGCAGGAGGAAGAGGAGGAGGCGTGGAGAGAGAGAGAAGGGAGAAGAGAAAGAGGAGAAAGGCCGTAACAGCAGCCGAAGCAGCAGAAGAAGAGGAAGAGAAGGAAGCCAGAAGGCGAGAACGGGTCGAAAAGTGGAGATGACCGGACGCCGGCCTCAGGCACAGGCTTGGTTTTCAGGGGTCGGATCCGCGGCTTCACTTTGATTGAAACAAGAAACAAAACAAAACAGAACAGAACAGAACAGAACAATTATTATTATTCCAATTATCACTTCCATCTCTCTGTTCCTTCTTCCATTTCTTCCTTCTAGTGGATACTCCTGCATAATAGTCCCACGTACTATTGACCTCCTCAGAGAGTAAATTCCAAACGGTGCAGTGGTCAACAAACACATTCATATGCAGGCGCCTGTTTATTCTCAAACTTCTTCCTCGCCCTTGAATCAGCCATCAGTCAAAAACAATGATGGCGGTGCGCCCTTGCCAACAGTCTTTTTCCCCTTCCCTACCAGAACTTTATTGCTGACGCAGATCGAAGCAAGCCCGCTTGAAACGACCCCTCTCTGGGGGGAGGGCCCCTATGAAACAAACGTCAACCAGTGTGCTTGGAACTTGAACCAGTTTCTCCCTTTCTTCCTGTCCCAAACAAGGTTGACCCTACACCCCGGCCATTGTCACATACTCCTGTTTTTTTTCCCTTCCCCTCCAATCCCCGGATAAACTCCCTCAATCCAGAGGCGCGCTATCCTCTACGTACTTCGCACTTGTACGGAGACTCAGTAATACTACTCGAACTAGTGGCCGAGCTCCCTGCAATCTCCTGCAGTCGCGCCGAAAAGTCACCCCACGCCCCTGGACTAAAGGCCAGCTTGCAGCTCCCCACGAGCGAATCAGCGGGTTATGGGCATTCACCATTGCCCGGGAGGCACATACACACCATGCATAGGATGGGTCCCAGCACAGCACTTGCAGACAACTCCCGAGCCAGCATGGCCTTCGGGAGGACAGGGAGTCTGCCGCAGGGTGGTCAGGAGGCATGTGCGCCCAAACGCTCCATAACTCTCTGTATCGACATCGTTGGCAGTTGCCACTGACTGACAATGTGTCTGTCTGTCTGTCTGTCTGTCCGTCTGCCCCGTCCCGCATGGCTGATGCATTGCAGCTCACTCCTCCCTCCCCGTCTGCCATCGTGTCCCTGCATGGAAGAGGGGCTCGCAGGAATCAGGACCAACCGATGAGGAGGGACAATCGTAATACCATTGACACCGGACTGTGCTTTAGCGCTCTTCTAGAATCATTCGTGGAAGGACTCTGCTGGCTTAGTGCTTCTTCTAAACTACTCCGTAGTACTACGTACGTAGTTGGGTTGTTTGACCCCGGTCGGTCGGTGACTGGACTTTACCTGTAACTATACGAAGAATCTCCACACCTCCTTTTTTTCCGCGCTGCTTGCTTGTCCACCAAATCTCTTGTTCGTTCGCCCAGTGCAAGGTCCTTGCATGCCACGTGCCATAGCCTTCATCGTTTCTATTCCAATGTTCACTTGGGGGTCAATATGGACAGGAGTGACCTTCCCAGCAGCAAACAACCGTTGTTTGCCGGGGCAACCAAACCACCCAACAGTCAGGGCAGGAGCTCCGTCCGCCCCCACGCGGGATCAACCTTATCCTAAGGCATGAACAGCTTCTTACTATGTACTATACTATCGTCTATACTGATGCTCGATCTATCTATAGCACCTAGTCTTGTAGTGCAGGACTATCCTTAATGCAACACTATTTTCTTCCCAGCTTGTACGACATAAGAGTCTACGGCTCACAGCGTCTGACTCAACTGTTTTACACGTGGCCAACATGAGAGCCAAGGATATATTCCGAAACAAAAACCAGACCCCGTTAGCATGACACCAAACAAGACCAAAACACAGATCGTATCGTCCCAAACCGAACTGGTACACGCATGCAAGTCAGACGGTACATAGTCTAGCTGTAAACAGTGTAGTAAATGGGAAATGCTCATAGGTCAGCCGGGTCCGAGGGCAGCAACACCTGCATATCCGCGCCCGCAGCCGCATCCTCCTCGGGCTCATCGGTGAGAATCCCAATGCCACTGTCCAGACGCTTACGGTGCTCGCCCCGTCCAGCCTCCACATCGATAAATCTGGTCATGCTGACCGGTGTGATAGGCTCGCTGCCCAGTGTGGTACTTTCCGACTGCAGTTCATCAGACCGAATCTCCCAATTGGCGGCTCGGACCTTGGCCTTGCGGCGTTCGTTGCTGACGGTTTCTTTCATTCGAGCAAATGAGCGTGCTTGCTCCGCAGCCCATGTCTCCAGAAGATTGTCCCTAGCTTCGGTCTCAAGCCGCAGCTGGTGCTCCAAGCCCACGTTGCTCCGCCGTAGACTATCGATCTCTGACTTGGCACCCGCGAGTGATGTGTTGAGCTCTGCAACGACAACGTTGAGGGTACCGATTTCCTTCTCACATTGTTCAAGTTGCTCAGCCGCTTCCTGTTCGAGACTTTCGATTGCCTTCTGACGCTCCAACTCCAGTTCCTCCACTCTGACGCTCAGTTGGCACGATCGAGCACGGTTTTGTTCAACAGTGTCTTCCAATTCGCGGATGCGGGCTTCACGGTCTGCAACTGTGCCCTCAGCGACGCGACGCGCATTTTCTTGTTCTGTGACTTGTAGTTGAAGCTTCGACACCTGCTGACTGTAAATGTCGCTGTTCGTGACTTTATCTGATTCTAAATCTGTGACAAGTGTTTCTAGGCTCCTGATCTCCTCGCGATACCTGTTAAGCGCGGCATTGAGTCTGTCAATACCTACGGCCTGCTCCTCTCCTTCTTTTTCTAGCTCCTGCATCCTCATTCGTGTATGGAGCATGTCGCTAGCAGAGCCGGCAATAGACTCTTCAAGACCGCTGATCTTCTTGCTCGCTTCTTCGTACCGAGCCAGAAGGTTATCGAATTGAACACGAAGGGCTCTTTCCCTGTCACTAGAGCCCAAAGCCCTTGCGCGCTCATCTCCTAAGCTTTTGATCAGGATCTCAATCCGTTTGACCAAAGCACTAAGAGTCGCGCAGCCGTCATTCAAGCCTATATTCGGGGTCTCTCCAGGAATCGCTCGTTCGAGACGCAAGCGTGCGGAGCGGAACTGATCGCGCATGTCTGCAATGATCTCTTCGGCGTGTATTCCGGGAAATCCCAGTTCTGACAACTCCTCTTTGATAGAATTCAATGACTGCGTGGCATCCGAAGCTCGACCAAGGGTCTCAGCCAGACTTGGTATCAGTTGATCTACGAAGTCTGGCGGTGGGGAAGTTCGATGAAGACGAGGCTCAAGCGTAGTTCCACCAAAGGACGCAATGCGAAAGCGGCATGCTTCGAAGAGGGCGCGTTTCTCTCTCCTAGCAGTTTCAAGGTCTGCGAAGAGGGCATGGATTTCTGCCCCTGAGTCATGGTCAGGAAGGGACAATTGAGTTTCCGCATCCGCATTCGGGCTCCCGCTTCGCAAGAGTTCACAACCATCTATGCCAAAGCGTGAAGTTTTCCATAGAGATCTGAGATCAGGTGAGTCCGAGATAAGCATCGTTTCTCCGTCAAATCCGCTTTCATTGACGATGATTGTGTCGTTCTCGGTGTTGGTGACACTGGAGCTGTCGACGAGATCATCCCTGGAGAAAGAAAGCTCCTGTCTCATTCGATGATTCTCAGACTCCAGACGCTCGGCTAGTGACCGAGGGGAATCGCACGAGGGTCCGCCAGCCGGTTCCAGCGATGCGCCTGTGGGCAGGCGCTCGATTCGCTTGACCGAATCCAGCTCTTGCTTCAAAGAGTCACGTTCCCGCAGCAATGTCTGCAAGGTTCGCTCATAACGTGCTGCGTCCCTCTTCTCGCGCTCCAACTGGTTGATCTCATCACTCAACCCAACTCGCCGGATTCTTCGTTGCGTCCGCGAGTCCAGAAGCTGTCGAAGTGGCGTAAATTGAAACACCTGTTCCACACCGGCTGACGAAGAGGAGGCCGGGGAAGGCGACTGAAAGCGGGTCTTGCGGAGTGGCGTGGAATGGCGTCGCGAGCGGCGACTTGGAGAGCTAGCCAAAGGATCTATATCCGCCCGTTCTTCAAAGGAGGTGCGTAGCATGGCGGGCGTGAGCCCAGTCCCATAGTCGGAGCCGTCGTGTAGCTGAGGGCCTGGATCGGAGAAGCGGACCTTCTTCCTAGGCTGTCGCCGACTCTTGGAAGGAGTAGCGGTGGCATGAGCGCTATTGGACTGACGAGTTGTTCGTTGAGTGGACGCTGAGAGTTGAGGCTCTGGACCGGAGACAGAACCGACCCGGCGTTTGCGCCCGGACTGCTGTCTTGTTTCAACGACCATTGCGTATTGGCCCGGCGGGGTACAGTACAGTACACGCTTAGGTCGTACAACAAAGGAAGATCAGTGATATAGATATAGTATCTGAGTTACCAGTAGGTTCCGCTCGGACAGAATAATGATAGAAACGTGTTGCAACCCGAATGAAAATGCAGTGGTGCAGTTGAATGCATGAAAGGCGATATAGGCGATATATTACCGAGCAACGAAGGCAACAGAGCGCGACAAAGTATGGAACCGCAACCTGGAGGCAACAGGGGCCACCTGGCAGAGTATATTTTGATATGATTTTTCTACATTCGGCAAGGGGTCGATCGTGCCGAGGGCGAGGGCGTGCCTTCCTTACGCGTGATGGACCCAGGGCCATGTCTCAATTGGGAAAGCGTAAACAACATCCCGAGCTGGGCTTAGCCTGGAGCCTGGAGCCTGGGGCCTCCCGGGGATGCCTTGCGCCCATCAGGTGACTGTCTCTGTGCCTGGCGATGGGGTTGTGTGCGTGTATGACATGTGAAAGGTTCACGGCCATTTGCTCGTTCATAATGACCGCAAGCTACGGAGTACTGACTTAACTAACGTTATCACTTCTGCGTCATCAGCTCAGCTCCATTGATGGATGATTACAGTGGATCAACCATAGTTCGGGCACTTATCAGTCCTAAGCCTGAGCACAAAGGCCTCCCTCCCCCTGTCAGATTACACACTCAAAGTTGCAGTGCGGTAGTTGCTATCTTATCGCTCCCAGGGAACGAAATTTGGCTCTGCACATCACTCACTTTCTCTGGCCAGAGTAAATGACCGTCGTTCCCCAACTTCATCCCAAACATCCCAAGACCTGGGTTCGTTTCCATGCGAGACACTGCAGGCTACCAATTGATCAAGCTCCCTTACTTCTCCTGACTCAAATGTTCCAAATGTCCTGGTAACAGCGTTGCACGGTCTCTGCTGCGTGGATGATGAGGTGATGCGGGCCTGCTGCGGGTGATGTCATGCGATCTGACTCTCCCCTCGCCAGTCGAAGAAGCAACAATCCCTAACACTAACTTAAAACATGCAGATCGCCTTTGTCTAGATATCCCTTCTCCTTCCCGGCACCCTTTGCGAGCTGTCATTTCTGAAGTTGACTGCGCCCTCGACACAAGCTCCACAGTCCTTCTCCACGCCCAAGCCACTGCGATGGCCACTGCGTCAGCCAGTTGGTATTCGAGCCAGACTGCTTTGGGCGAACCACGACAGACTTCAACAGAGCAGAAAAACGGGCCCCAGTCCTCCATAGCCGACCTTACCTCCGAGACTGAAGACATCATGGAAGGTCCCATCCTAAAGCTCCCCCCAGAACTAGTCCAGCAGATTCTGGCTTATCTGTCAGCCCAAGAGCTTGCCCGTGTAGCCGTTACCTGTCGCTCTCTCGCGGATCACGTCAATAACGAGCTGCTGTGGTTGAATCTGATCAACTCTTACTTGCCCGAGCCTATTCATGACCCTGGCCTTTTCGACTCCTTCCGTAGCCTCTACATTGCCCACCATCCCTGCTGGTTTATTCCTAAGCACAAAGTCTGGTTTTCCGACACAGAACATACAGGAAATCTGATTCTGGCGCGGTATGATCATCGACGCGGGGTGATCGAGGCATACCGGGTCATCGCAGAGCGGCGCTCTCATCAATTTCAAATATGGGACTGGAACCCCGATGTTATCATACAAAGCTTTGATCCGAGGGTCAGTCTATGGTTGGACGACCCTGTCCTTTTGCTAAAGCCCCAGCGCGAGGGGCGGTCACGCTATCTGCAGGGAGAGATTCGCATGCCCATGGCTCTTGAGATGCAGCATGTCTTCAATGCCTTTTCACCCTGCTCAAAATATCTGCCTCCAGACCTCGATGGGAGTAAGCAGTGGCCACCACCAACCATCCCGAGCAATCATCGAGTCTATCGGGATGTCGAGCAACAGCTACCAGAGTGGGAGCGCAATCCTCGACAGCTAGAGGAGATGTCAGAGTATGGTTTCCGGATCCGAAGGTGGGCGCATTTTCGTCTGGGGGTTCCCATATTCGCCGCAGGTCGGAATGAGACCCTCTCGACATTTGCCACGCTCGACCCTGCAGTGTACACGCCAACACCGCGCAGGCCATACCAAGGCATTTGGGTTGGCGATTATTCAGCCCACGGCTGCGAATTTCTGCTTGTGCTGCAACGCGACCGCGATGGATCGCTCGCGGCGGCCGAGCCGACTGATGGCGAAGCGACGCTACAGGGAAGCCTCGAGGCTATCAAGCTGACCGGTGACCCAAACGTACCACGAGGGGAGATCTCCTTTGCAGCGGATGACATCGGCCCTGGCGGCCTGGTGCGGATTGCTGACGAGGGCCTTTTCCAAGGAGCACGAATCGTGCGCAGCCGAGGCCATGTGGCGGGCCTTGGCTTCCGTGATGGTAAGAACTATCGTTCCGAATCAAGTGTTTGTCTACTCTGACCCGAGTTTCTAGATACTTTTATCTCGTCTCAACTGATCCTGCTCTCAACGGACTGTGTGGCTCACTACTGGGAAACAATGGGCCACATCTCTTACTACCGCCGACTCGATGTTGATGCACTACTCCAGACGTGAGGCCGACTTGTTCCAAACATTACGTATGGGCGCATCATGTCATTTATCTACTCTTCTCCATTCTTGAAACCTACCCAGTTGCATTGCTTTGGTGTCTTACATTGAAGCACGTTAGCGCTTCAACAACGGACGTGGGCCAGAGCTCAGCATCGTGGCGGAGTGACCGTTCCCTCCATGGCAGAGCACCCATTGGCTCTTGGGATGGGTGGCTCAAGTCTCAGTGATGTCGCTTGCATTCTCAGCCCAGCCACTCTGCGAAGGATGACTGTAGTCGAGATATGCATCGGTTGTGGCGGATAAACCAGGCGTGGTACGATAACTGTTTGCTATCGACATGAGTTTATGTACATTGGTAATATCAAGGAGAGCGCCAGTGTCAGGTACACGAGTGAAGAGACGACTCAAGGTGCACAGATAATGAAGGATATTCCTAACGCCATGATTTGCTGTTGCAACACCAACCGAGCGGGATCCCCGCCGTACGATCACCATGCATATACGAAACCGACCCGGACGCGTGGAGGATCACCCGGGCTTGACGGGGAAGAAGAGGGAGGGGGTGGGGAGTTCTTTCCTCTATCCTGCCGACCATAACCGAAACGGGCATGTAAACGGGCACTGCAACCGATTTCGACATCGAGATTCCGTTCCAAGTTCGTCGACCCTGCCACTTCATTCACGTTGAGACAGGAGAGAAAGAGGGGGCAGCCGACTCAGCCGCCGACGATAATCAACAACCCTCTACCGTCTCCGCTCAAACCAGCTGGTCGACCCGAGGACCGCCACGGACTGGTCCATCACCCACTCGCCCACGCCGAGGTATTTGTCAATCCACTGCTTGAAGTCCTTATTATCGGTGATTTTGTCGGTTTCGAGACTGGGGCTGTGAAGGACCCCCACGCACAACCCGGGACAGGGGCAGGCGTGAGGAAGATGAGTTAGCGTGATGTACGAGGTGTCGAATACAACCCAGCCTCAATCCTCGGAGGTTGAGGTTTGCACATGCGCGGGAAGCGGGAGGGGGGTTATTACGTTAATCCAGTCGACCGCTTGATGCCGGCCAGAAAGGCGGAGACTGGTAGAAAGCGAAGGGCGGGTTAGCATCACTGGTGGTTCGCTTCGCATCCGAACTTCTGCCTCCTGCTTATGATGGCTGGGGCGCGATAAGAGAATAAGAAAGAGAAACGTACTGAGTACCGCATCAAAAGCGTAATGACTGAGACGACCCAACTAGTAGCCCCGACCAACCGGTCATAAATCAGTATACACTTATTCCCCGGGCTCGCATATGCTACCCCCCGCTTCAGATTCCTGGCGAGTAAGAAGATGAACCCACCATCTTGAAGTATGCGTGCGTGCGCGCGTGGTATGGTACGATCGAAGTAGCGGCTAGATAGATCGACAGTCGACAATCGACAACCCGGGAGAGAGAGGGGAAGGAAGACACTGGATATCTGCGCCGTTAGCTACACTGTCTCTCTCTCTCTCTCAGCCAAACAATACCCGAATCCACTCACAGGACTAAGAAATGTAGGCTGAAAACTCAGGCGCTGCCTGTAGGCTATGCTATCGGGTAAGTTCAAAGTGGACGGTCCTGCTCGGAGCGGAGAAATGAGGAGTTGAAGTGTAAAGATGGTGGAGAAAGGGAACTGCAGTGGACGGGCTCACGTGCTTCGAGGGCACATGACGTGGGCGAGTGATCTGTCCAAACTGTTCGTGGTTTAGGCACCGGTGGAAAGGCGGTGAGGAATCGGAGGCTGGGTTGGGGACGAGGGGCTGGTTTGCACTTCACCTACTAGGCACTGTTGGTGGCTGGGAGATGGGTGGGTGACTGATGGCTATGGCTGAGGGAGGGGCTGTTGTGGCTGTGTCGCTCGCTTTTGTTGGTGGGAGGGGCTGCAGAAGCCGGTGGGGGTTTGAAGTGAGGTATCTTGATGTGTAGATGTGAAGTTTGAATTCAAGATGCCATCAATTGTCTTTAGGCTGCTTTTGATTGAGGCAACTGGGTATTGTGCTCTACAGTACATTGCAGGAGTCTTGTAGACCATATTTTGGACGGCATCTCTTGTCTGAGAGATTGGGAAAGTTCGAGTAGGTCTAATGGAGAAGCTGCACTTATGCACTACATCAACTGTGAAGAGGAAGACAGCTGGGTATACTACTGTAGTAACTGCCCGCCGAAGACAAGCGCCGAAAGAAAGACATGGTCGGCGACATTAGCGATCCTCAAGTGAGGACCTAGGGGGTTGCGTTGAACCAGATATATGCGTCTACAATCGATGATAGAACGCAATACAGCCCATAAGAGGGTACATCGCTCTTATCTCCACAAGACACCCCATAGCAAGCGACAAGCCACGAATACATGAACCAGACACCAAGCCTACTACAGCGTTAGTTCAAAAATGTACGCAGTATAAACCAAGACGCAAAAGCTCACTCCCATCCCAAACGCGAGGCACCAAGCGGAATCAACAACCACCTATCTCCGAGTCCAGATTCAACCGCAAATAACCTGTGTGGACCGGAGTAACTGCCGTGCGTGCCGGCCAGGCAAGAAACTCCGCGCACCGGGGCTTAAAGTCTTAAAGTCTCTGAACGGAGAAAGCCAAATGCGGGCCGCCGCGGAGAGTATGCCGCAGAGTGCCTGAGGCAGTGACGGCCTGGTCTCTGAGGCAACACAGGTACAATGGGTTCACCGGGAGTCCCGAGTCGGTAACCGAAGCCTGGGCTCTCGCTATCAAGACATCGGAGATGCCTGGTTGGCGAGGTTCCTTCTGGCCAATCGGAGGTGGAAGAGTATAGATGATGTTGAGGACGGAAGTACAGTACAGCTACCTGCGATACACAGTACGGATATACATAAGTATGATAAAAGACTGAAGTAGTGATGATCGGATGTGCATGGTTGGCTTGCGTAAAGGGAAACGAGACACCACTAAACGGCCATGTAGATTGATGCTGCTCTTGGTTGCCTGAGAGTGTGCGTGACGGAGGTCTCCGATCATCAGTTCCCGGAACGGGAGTCACACACACGAACTTCATTCTGTTTGCATGCCATCGGACACGACCATGTTTTAAAATTGGACTGATTGTACTGAGTGAGCACTGTGCTGAGGCATATTGTTCAGCCCTACGGGTTGGTCTCATCCACTTCGGCTCCATGTTCCCAGCAAAAACATGGGAGATTCGTCCTCTGCGGCACCTGATTGATCGAGGTGATGGGCATGGTGGGGATGGAGTCTCCTCCAGTGGTTTTGTCATGTGGTCCATGATCCATCGGGGCAAGCTGGTTCTGGACGGAAAGCACCAAGTGACAATTGTTGGCGATAGACTAGGAGGATACTACGGAGTTGATAGGGCAAATATCATGGATCATGGATCCCTCCTCAACATGGAACCGAATTGGGAGAGTCGCCAGGGAGGTGTGCCTGAGGATTCCGCTCCGGTTGGCGGCGGGGTTCTAGTACAAATTTAAATAACTAGTACCTAGTACTGGATGTACACTGTAGCTGGCAGACTGGATGGTCAAGTACAGAGGATGATCCTTTTTTTTTAAAGAGAATTACATGTTACTCGTGGGCCGTAGATAAGTTAGAGTTGCCATAAAACAACAACAACAACCAAAGCCATTAATAATAGCAATGAGCTCAGTTACGTAGAAACGAAGGGGGGCGTGGGCGACTGGAGGACCAGCTACCCGTGGGGAACCGACCGAGAAGCTGAAAAGGGAGCTGGTAAAAACGGCTGCCAACATTTTTCCAGACCGAAGAACGGACCACTCATCCTCACCCACACCCCTCTTGACCTGCTCTGCTCCAGTCTAGTCGGTCGCTCACTCACCGGATCCGCCGCTGTTCATCTTTTCTTTCCTATCTTTCCTCCCACCCCACCCCACTCTCTCTCTCTCTTCTTCCCCTTCTGCTTCTTCTCTTCCTCTTCTTCTCTTCCTTTCTCTCCAAACCTCTCCTCCCTCTCCAATTTCACTCACCTCTTCTGATACTTTTTTTTTCTATCCGGTTCAGTAGAGACACCTTATTCAAAATGGCCGCCAGCTCCTCTCTCGACCATCTGAGCAACCGTATGAAGCTGGAGTGGCACTCCAAGCTCAACACGGAGATGGTCCCCTCCAAGAACTTCCGCCGCACCTCCATCATCGGAACCATCGGTACGCTCATCTCCCAGGCGCATTGCATTGATTGTCTTGCCTTAGAGCTTCAGCAACCGTGATTTCGTCGGTTACTGACATTGCCCCGCTTCTAGGTCCCAAGACCAACTCCGCCGAGAAGATCAACATGCTCCGCAGAGGTACGTTGGTTATAGTATTCGACTCGGGGGGCTCCTGAGAATTAACCTGTGATCCAGCTGGTCTTAACGTTGTTCGCATGAACTTCTCCCACGGTTCTTACGAGGTGAGCACTTGGTCTGCAGCCACCGCTCGGTCCTGATGCTGATTTTGACAGTACCACCAATCCGTTATCGACAACGCCCGCGAGGCTGCTCGCACCCAGGAGGGCCGGCCTCTGGCTATTGCTCTCGATACCGTAAGTGCTTCTAACCAGGCTTCACGATCAACGCATCTGACCCGACCGTAGAAAGGACCTGAGATCCGTACCGGAAACACCGTCGGCGACGCCGATATCCCCATCAAGGCTGGCCACGAGCTGAACATCACCACTGATGAGCAATATGCCACTGCCAGTGATGACAAGAACATGTAAGTCATTCCGCCGTGGGTGATTTCCGCGAGTCATCATCACGTCATTTGTGGGCGCACTCGAGTCAACGGAGACTGATCTGCATCCCCGTAGGTACCTTGACTACAAGAACATCACCAAGGTGATTGCTCCCGGCAAGCTCATCTACGTCGATGACGGTATCCTGTCTTTCGAGGTTCTGGAGGTCGTCGACGACAAGACCCTGCGCGTCAAGTGCTTGAACAACGGCAACATCTCCTCCCGCAAGGGTGTCAACTTGCCCGGCACTGATGTCGACCTTCCCGCTCTGTCCGAGAAGGATATTGCCGACTTGAAGTTCGGTGTCAAGAACGACGTCGACATGGTCTTCGCTTCCTTCATCCGCCGCGGCAGCGACATCCGTCAGATCCGTGAGGTCCTCGGCGAGGAGGGCAAGGAGATCCAGATCATTGCCAAGATTGAGAACCAGCAGGGTGTCAACAACTTCGACGAGATTCTCGAGGAGACCGACGGTGTCATGGTTGCCCGTGGTGACCTTGGTATCGAGATCCCCGCCCCCAAGGTGTTCATCGCCCAAAAGATGATGATCGCCAAGTGTAACATCAAGGGTAAGCCCGTCATCTGCGCTACCCAGATGCTCGAGTCCATGACCTACAACCCCCGCCCCACTCGTGCTGAGGTGTCTGATGTTGCCAACGCCGTTCTCGACGGTGCCGACTGTGTCATGTTGTCTGGTGAGACCGCCAAGGGTTCCTACCCCGCTGAGGCCGTCAAGATGATGTCCGAGACCTGCTTGCTCGCCGAAGTTGCCATCCCCCACTTCAACGTCTTCGATGAGCTCCGTAACCTTGCTCCCCGCCCCACCGACACTGTCGAGTCCATCGCCATGGCCGCCGTCAGCGCCAGTCTGGAACTTAACGCTGGTGCCATCGTGGTCCTGACCACCAGGTAAGTGTCGCGCCTCTGTTGGATCGAATAATGTGCTGACATGCGATGTAGCGGCCAAACCGCTCGTTATGTCTCCAAGTACCGCCCTGTTTGCCCCATCATCATGGTCTCCCGCAATGCCAAGGCCTCCCGGGTAAGTCCATGTGTTCGGTGTGACAATCATGTGATTTGTGCTGACTCGATTTATCGCAGTACTCCCACCTGTACCGTGGTGTCTGGCCCTTCCTCTTCCCCGAGAAGAAGCCCGACTTCAACGTCAAGATCTGGCAGGAGGATGTTGACCGCCGTCTCAAGTGGGGTATCAACCACGGTCTCAAGCTCGGCATCATCAACAAGGGCGACAACATCGTCTGTGTCCAGGGCTGGCGCGGTGGCCAGGGCCACACCAACACCGTCCGTGTGGTCCCTGCTGAGGAGAACCTCGGCCTGTCTGAGTAAATTCTCGATCCCAGGATACCGGCACTCGACCGGTGGATGATGCGATGAACGACAACGATTGGATAATAACGCGCCAAGGGTGTTGTGCCTCTGGATATATCGTAGCACACGGTCTTCTCTCATTTTCAAACGCGACGATGACGGACGACGGAAGACCCCGAGTAGTGGACACCCGACCGCGAGTGTCCACTGGGTCGGGGTTCGTTTCATGAGTCGGGGCGAGGTATGACCGAGCCGCACCTGGAGTGCGTGTCGGTTTTTGCTAGACGTCTATTCTTCTTTTACTCCCCGCCCGCGCGCACTGGAGTGGGAACCAAACTGGAGGTATCAGTTGTAATCTGCCTGCCATCTCTTTTGACCAGATCGAAATCTTAGCCAGTTCATATTCGGGTGGTATTTTTCGCTTTGCTCCAGATGCTGCGATCCCCAAAAAGCTAAAATTAATGAATTCCTTCTTGCACATGTCAATAATTGATCTGCTTCAGTATGATGCATTCTTCTTTCCTTGTAGTGGATCTAGCTGCGTATGTGTTAGTATCCAAGCTGGTCGTATCCAACCTGACTATGGGTTAGTATTCAGTAAGGGCAGCAAACACGCTCGCTGCATCTCACGCCAGCTTCTTAATCAGGTAATAACCCGAAGCGTTGCGAAGAGTGCGAACAGTGTGAAGAGTGGAAACACCGCAGGAGGGTAGCAGTTGCAAGTTAAGAAAAGAAAGATGACCTTGCGGGGAGCACAAGAGGGAAGGAAGGAGCGAGAGCTGGGGGAGGGAGGGGGGGGTTTGTTTAATTATGGAAAACCGATTACCCCGAAAGACCGAGGCTCACTTTTCCCAATTGCATCTATCCTCAGCTCCCAAGGAAACATTCGGGATGTTGGTTAGTATGAGTCTGAGTATACGGGTGGTGGTGTACGCGCCCCGGGGGACATGCAAACACACGACCCATACCCAGAAATTCCAGCAGCAAAAACGAGGTGAACGAGACAACAACGGGGAGAAAGATCTTAAAGAATAAAAAGGTGCAATGCGAGCAAACTGCGCACCAGAAAAGAAAAAAAAAGAAAAAGTTCCCCTTGCATGTGGGTGGTGGAGGGGCAAATCAAATTCCCGCGTCGATGCATCCCGAGTTTTCCCGGGATCAGCCGGTAAAAGGCGCCTGCGCACCGTTGGAGAAGTCGGGAGAACGGAAGTTTTGGTTGCGCTCACTGTAAATTTTGCTGCTGGCCCGGCCCGGGGCCCGGTTGGGGTTGATGCGAACTACCTACTAAATACTAAATCACCGGTGAAGGGATTCTTCAGTCTTCTTGTCATAGTATAGTACGTGGATTTAGGATACTATGTTAATCCTATGGTAGATAGTGATGTTTCATTCAATGATCATGATCATGCCCAAGCTGGTCGCTGGCTAATCTATCAAGTTCCATTATTACATTAAGGAGAGGGACCGAGTGAAGTCGCCCGCTTGGGGCGAGCTCGGTTTATATGCAAATGCAAACAAAGCCGCTTCGTGTTTTCCATGCTCAGTCGCTCACATATCATAGCAAATTGAATCAAAAAGTAGGTCAATGCGGAAAGAAGGCAGTAAGTAACGAAGAAGGAACGTCGGTTCTTTTATACATCACTTCGTGTCGTATCGTCGTGTCCGTTATGTATGTATGCATGCTGGTGGTAATGTTCATAAAGAAGGGGATGCGCAAATAGATAAGTGTTGCCGTTCTTAGGAAGCTGGCAGATCGGTTCAGTGTGGCGTTTCGTCAGCGGTCTCACCGTCGATAACTGAGTGACTGGCCTGGCTCGGGTAGTGCTCGACCGGAGCGTATCTGAAGGCCTGGGGTTGTTGGAATTGGTGCCAGCAACTGTTAAGCGATTAGCATCGTCCCGCGAGAATGTTTTAAGTGAACAGTGGCCTACCTCGGTGCTTGAAGTACATAGCGGGCCATCGCCTCCCTGAAGCGACTCTTATACTCCTTGGGACTGGTGACAGTAGGTCGGTTTTTGCCACCACCGGCAAAGCCACGATCCTTGATCCAGGATTCCAGCTTCTTGTCCCACGTGTAGGTGCGAATGCAGTCGATGACTCCGACAACCAGTTCCGACCGATTCTCGTCGATGGCGATCATGAGAGAATAATCCATCACATTTTGACGACCCAAAAAGAGGGTATCGTTCCAAACGCTTTGGCTAAGCAGCTTCTTCGAATGCTCACGGACAAACAACGGCGTTTCATAGATGAAGTCGACCATGTTCTCGTCAAGAAGCACCTCGTTGCGTTCTCCGGTGCTTTGCACCTTGCGGTTCCTCATCGAGCCCTTGAGGTCGAAGATCCGCGTAGGGACTCGGTCGTAGAACAGGTTCTCCATCAACAGTAAGAACCAGTTGAATTCCGTCCCCGTGGCAGGATTCTTGATAATCACCTGGTAGAACCCGAACATCTTGGCGATTGCGGAGGGCAATTCGTGGAATAAAGCCTCAGACATGATCTGGAAGTATGCAGGGGCGAACTTCAAGAACGCCTGGGTTTCAATGGGCGACAATGACTTGAGGATGAAACGGTCATCAAGGGTCTTCAGGAACAAAGACTTCGTCTTGCCTCCTTTCGAGTCCCACTTGGCACAACGGGAGAGGGACTCCACGATCCGCTCCGCGACACCGCACTTTCTCCGAAGCGCGTCGAACTGTTCGGCGTAAAAGATTTTACAAAGCATCTTGGCCTGGCCTTCTTGAAATTGATACTTGAGATGCGTGCCGGTAGACCGCAGCAGGGCGTGTTCCACCCTGGTTTCTTCAAAAGCCTCTATGCCCTGTTCTGGGCTTGCGCCCTTCTCCTCTGGTTCCTCAAAGCGTCGCTGAATGGCCGTGAGCTTCTCCTTGTAATCGGACGAGTCTAGCGCGAACGCTATCAGTGAGCTTGGTTCATCCTCACGAACGATGATGTCACAATCAGCGAAGACATGGTCGGACATGGTGAGTGGGTAGTCGAGCGGAGTCCATCCACTGGCAGAGCGCTCGGACCAGAAGTTCGTCAGCATTTTCAAAAGAGTGCTTCTTTCATGTTTCGGGAACTCCTTGAGGTCCATTTGTTCATCTTCAGGAGACCCCTTGATCTCGTCATTCGAATCGGTCCGCTGCAAATCGTCGGTTGATGCTCCTCTATCTTCATCACTGTGCGCATCTGCTTCAGCGTCTGACAAGTTGTGCTCCTCATGAGTACCGTCCTCGATGCCTGGCTTGGTATCAGGAAGCTCCTGAGAAATGGAGTCTTTCCTGCCATCTTCCAATTCCTTCCCGAGTATGTCTTCACTGTTTCTGCTTGACTGGTCCAGAGGAATGCGCGACAAGAGCTCGTCGCCTTCGCCAGATGGCTCCCGCTCCTCTACTGCTTCCCTGACGTTCTTATAGACTTCCACGATGGGCTTGGAGGAGGCCAGAGGGAAAGCCCGGGAATGCGCTCCTTTAGCGGCACGCTGGGCTCTTTCACGTTGACGTTCCTTTTCGAACTCTCGGCTCAGTTGCTCAAAATGCCTCGCCAGGTTTGAGACCCGCGAGTTTCTCCGATTGGGAATTGAGCGTGGAATGAAAGATGGCCCAGGTGTCATCCTCCCGTTCCGCATGGCGTTGAAGCCAAACAATTTCTTGTCTCCGGGCTTGAACTTGGAATCTAAGGGAGGACTGGGCGTACCATCCAGCGGGCTCAACTTTCCCAGCCCAAGCTTCATGCCCCTGATAGGAACACCGTCGTACGCTAGCTCTTTTTGCGGCTGAACTGGTTGTGTTTGAGAGCGGAACAAAGGCGGAGATGCTGACTTCCCACTACGCCGAAGGAGACCTTCGGCCGGTCGTGGAATTGCCGACGGCAAACGGCTCGGAGGAGTGACTTTGGATACGTCTTCGCTCTTCTTCCTTGTGTGAGTGTTTGATTCATCGGGAGGTGGAGTCTCCGTCGGTTTCGCATCTGGCGCTGTGGGGATGACCATAGGAGGATGGGTTTCCACCGTCTCCAAAGAGCTTGCCACAGAAGGCATCAAAGCAGACGGTTCAGGCTGAGCCAATGGCGTTGCGAGATCGAGATGTTGGACCTCCTTTTCTGCCGCGAGCTCGGCTTGTGGAGGAGAGAAACGTGTGCTTACGGGGCTAGTTGAGATAGCCGAGGAGTCAATGTCCTCTCTGCTTAAGTCACTTCCCTGGCTGTGAGCAACATCCTTTCTGTTCGAGTGCTCCTCGACAACCGAAACGAGAACGTCCTGAGCCTTCTCGGGGGAAAGGGTCATGCGACGTGCTTGACGGATCTTTTCTGATTCGGGACTCTGTCCGCATTCGGTTTCGGTTGGGGTTGTTGGAGGCTCTTCGTTGGAGGAGATGGAAGTAGCATCCCTATCCAAGAAAATTTTCTTGAGTTGCAAAGTTGCTAGACGTCGGATATCTTTCTCTGAAGGGAAGAAATTCTTCTCAAATTCGGCGAAAGCAGTGTCCCATTCAACAACCTTTTCCTGGACCGCTCGAAGGACTTCATTCAGAGGTATGACCTCCCAGTACTGGGAATTGGTGTACTTCTCTTGAAGCTGTTTGACAATCATGGCGCTATCCTCATTTGCCTTTCGGTTCAGGTTCTCAATCTCCTTCTTGCAGTCTTCCGCCAATTTTGGAATCACGCTTTCAACGTTGATGCCCTTCAACCTGGCCTTTACCGAGGTCATAAATCTACTGATGCGTTGCTCCATTCTTTGATAGATCTCGTTCCTGAGTTTGAGGTCGTTGTCCACTTTCCAGGTAACCCGAGTCCGAGGAACAATGATCTCAAGCAAATTAATGGTATCGTAGTGAATGCGGATGGCAACATCCTTGAAACCGAAGAAACGGAGATGATCCCGCTGCAAGTCATGAGGGCAAACGCCCGCTCGGGCATGCAAATTCTTGTTCCAGAATGAAAGCTCTAGATATTTCCCGAAGGAATACTTCCAGGTGCTTTCGGACATGGGAAAGACCTGGGTTTCATTGCCGCAGATCTTGCAGCAGCTCCACATCAAAATGGTGTCCTGAAGGCCGCGGAGCTTCGAGGGATATGGCTGGGTAAATATGCTTATCTGGGCCTCGCCGTGAACGTACTGACGGTGGTGCTCGAACATCCTCTTCTCGCAGCCGTTCGCAGTACAAACTGCGTTGGCATGTAGACAGATATCCTCTACATACTGGCCCAGCGTACAATCCGGTTCGAAAATTGCGTCACCGCCATGTTCGTTGTAGTATTCCAAGGCGAGAAGATCTGGACCAGAACACGGAATCGATGTCGTTGTGCAGACAAGGCTGAACAGAACGACGATGTTCTGGTGCGCATAAGGATCGAAAAGACCGACGCTGCCAGCAACATAAGCCTCCCACTGTCTTTTCTGTGTTTGATAATGATGAAGCGCTCGGTCATATTCAGCATCATGGGCTGCGCGCAAAACCTCCTTGACCTTTAGCGGAGCTCCTTGCGGTGCCTCATGAACCATTTCGGGAGTAATGAGGATAAACTTTTGCGCCTTGGCCTTTTCATCTGCGGACAGTCCGGAGTCGGGATCTTGGTCGCGGAGACGCTTCAGGTAGGCCAGTCTGCGCTCCATCTCCCGAGCCCTCGCGAGCAAATAAGGAGGCTCAAATTTGACAAATGGCGAGGCAGACAAGATCTTTGTTTCGTGGTCGTGGATGATCTCTTCGTAGTACGTCGGCATGGGAACATCATCTGGTACTTCGCTGGCCTCGCTAGGAGCCACCAATGCTTCTTGCGACGAATTGCTGGATTTCTTCTCGCCAGAGTCTCGGTCAAGTTCGCTTTTCTTGTCGGGCTCGGTCTCTGGCAACGACGGCATCTGCGCGAATTCGTCTCGCATCAGACATGTTTCTAGCTTGAGGTTGTAAACAACATATGCCATGAATTCAGTGATCCGTTTGACCTTGGCAAGGACATTTCCGTCTCCTCCCCGCAGGACAATCGTACAGCCAAGTTCTTTGCGGCAGCCTGACAGGTACATGTATGTCTTCTTCCGGCCATTGTAGACATAAGTCTTGACGTCGAAGCTGCCACAGTCACTCGTCACAGGTGTGGTCACAAGCTTATCCATCGAAGTTATGATTCGCGTTTGAGTACAGCGAGAAACAGCTTCGAGGACCGACGATTTCACATTGTACGCGGTGGCGATATTGGCTTTGTCCAGCAGTTCGAGAGCCAGGCCAGACACATTCTTCTCAACAAGGAGTAAGTTTGGTCGGAGAGCAGCAATGCGACTAACAAGATTCTCGAGGAACTCCCGTTCTTGACGAATCACGGGCTCTAAGCTCATAAAGTGCTGTTGATGCCGTGCGTACTCAAGTGGAAACGCGATAATCAAGATTTTAGGTTGCGGGATGCTTCGAGGCATGCTCTTGAGTGCGAGGTTCTTGGTGAAGACGAGACCCGAGACATATGAGGTGTCCCCGGGCCTACCACCTGAGATCTTCTTGAGTTTGATGTAGTGACGAATGTCCATATCATCGCCACCCTGCACATCGGGAACAACCTCATCAGCTGCCTTCAAGAGGATCGGTAGGAGTGCAGTTTCCCACTTTGACGCATTCGGCACCGAAGCATCTTTCAGGAGTTGTTGTAGGAGTCTTCGAACGTGGTGCAGACTAGCCTTGTTCAATTCAACCGGCGGCGCACCTGCTCCCCTCATGGAGGAGCTTCTCGTCATTTTGAACCCACTTGGAGCAATCCCTATGGAAAAGACATGAGCAACATTTGTCGGTTCATGTGGGTTGAAGACACTGTCTTTGGATGCTCTCGGGGAATGACGCTGATGGACACTACTCGCAACGCTCAAATTGCGACGCCGAGAAGCCCGGGGCAAATTTACGGCTCTCGAGCTACTGAGACTTCCTTCATCACCGTCACGGTAAGAAAAATTCAAATTCGTGGTGCTTCGGTCTCCGAAAGCAGACCGGCCCTTTTTCATCGCGGCGAGTAGCCCGCCAAAGGTGGTTCTCTCGCTTTCACCGCCGCTTTTAGACAAGGATCCTTCGGAGACTGCAGACAATAAGTTGGGCTGTTCATCAGCGCTGGAGGCGTCATCAGAAAGATACTGCGCCAAGTCTGGATCAATGATGTTATCTTTATGGAACGCGGGAAGACGCTGTTCGCGGGTAGAGTCATCTGCATGGCGTCGTTGGAATGGGGCTCTATCATCATGAAACGGTTTAAAGTTGCGAATATATTGCTGACGCGAGTGATGGCGCTTGTGGCCCATAGAATGAGGTCTTCCGCTCAAGGTAGACTTCAAGGATCTCGAGGAGGTAGGCCTAGTCAGTGGCCTGTCAGGACTAATCTCGAGAACGGCAGAGCGGCGGTTGTGCCCTTCGCCTGCACGTCTCGTTGCTGGAATGGCCATAGTGGGAGTCTTCATGACATGTTCGATGGGTTGAGAGACTATAGAGGACGTGTCGTCATCATCCGGCGGAATGCGTGAGTATATACTTGCACCAAGCTCAGAAACCCGAGGATTTATCACAATAGGGCTTTGTTCACTATCTGAAAACTCCGAGGAATCATCGTCATGACCATTGATCATAGCCTCACAGGGTTTGCAGACACGAATGGTACCGGGTTGACCGAACCTGTCACCCGGAATGAGAAGTGTACATTTCGAATCAAAGATCTGGCCACAGGTCCGACAATGATGTTTGCGTCGGAAAGTGGAAAATGTTTCTCCACAATGGAAACAATCCTTTGCATTCTCATCTCGCATCCAAAACTCTTTGCTGAGTAGCTTGCTCCTCAGCTGAGACATGACGCCGTCGCCTCCACCGTGAGATCGCCGGCTTCGCCCATCTTGGCTAGAAACTCTTTCAACGGCCGTATTCAACGGCGGTAGTATGGGCGTCCCAGAGGTAGATTCTCCTGTTGTAGCCTGAGATGCCACATAGCCGGGTAAGCGACTGGCGCTCGATATAGAGAGCCTGTCGCCGGGTTTCTGTTTGACAGTAGCCTTCGCTGGTTCTTTTGACTGGGAGCTACCATCAGTCAGAGGCACTGAGACGTTAATGCCCGGTGGCAATTTCCCTTCGGCTAGAGATCCTTCGCCGTGGTTGGAGACTTGGCTGACGCTGTTTGTCCTCGATCCAGAGGCAACAGTTGATCTTTCGGGCTTAAAAGAAGCGGCTGAGTTTGACCTCAATCGTTCATGGGGCAACGATATCCCATCTGGACCAAGGTCAACCGACCTCTTAGCCTTACGCAATGGGCCAGGTAAATTGGCTTCTATATGTCCCTCCGACCTTCTGAAATAATCGGGGGGTTGACTGCCCGTTGTGGAAGATCTGCTAATTTCCGGGCCATCGTAGGCACTAGAATGCGACTTGATCTGCATAAGCGGGGAGTTCGGGAGACGTTGGCTCCAGCCTGACGAGCTTAGAGATGCAGTGTGAGGACCTTCTTCCTTGTCTGTACCAGCGGAGTCAACTGTCTGCAAACTGTTGGTAGAGAAGTTGGCTGATGCATTACTTGAATGAGGAGGTGGTTCTTTGACAGCGTTGACATGAATTTCCGTGACTGTAGGGTCGACAGCCAATGCACTGCCTGTGGTCTTTGGCAAGGGCGGAACGGGAGATTTCAAGGCCGGTTGTGGCAAGATGGAAGCTTTTGAGGATATACTCGTTGTCTTGGAAGAAACCTTGGAGCTCTTCGCCAGTCCCGACGGGGGCGGGCCATTTTGGGCGGAGAGGTTTCCAGGCACCGGCGAGTGTAACCTTGACCCTTGAGTTGAACCCAGATGGTACTGCTGCGACTCCGCGACCGAGTCCGGGGCCGATCTGGGGAACGAACGTTCTGACGGAAGCGGGCTTTTGAGGCCAGAGTCTTCGGCCGAGGTGTTGTTCGATGTTTTGCCCACGCCACCAACAATCCCACCCACTGATGTTCGGAACCTAGTATACAGTCCACTCAAACCTCCTTGCAGCTCGCCTGACAAGGTCTTCTCGTCGACGACCGAAGTCGGAGCTGGTGGACTAGTGAAGTCGTTGAAGACGGTGAGGGAATCGGACTGGTAGGCGGCGCTATGAATTTGATCGAGGGTCGCATTTAGGCTTTCGCGTTCAGCCTGCGTCGAGATAGATGCTCGAGAGCCTCGGCGACCCAGAGGAAGAAAGACCGACGATGCGGATGGACTCGACGTCCCCTGGGATCGTTGGGACGCCATCCAAGCTCCGTCACGTCTACACACACACGGGCGGCACAGAGAAAAGTATCTCCCGCGGGGGGGAGCTTATCGGATCGACCTCACAAGTTTATGAGGAGTAAGGGGTGGCAAACATTCGAAGTATCTTGCTGGGGCGGAGCTGGGTTGCTCGGTGATCGGAGTCTGTGCGGTGAGGATCCATGCATGAAGAGGTCGACTCCACATCATCTGGAGATGTTTATAACGAGTGGGTTTCTCGGGAAGAGGGTCGGTCGGACAGTCAGACAGTCAGACAATTCAGTTTCGCGTTCGGTCGAGGGACAAGAGGCAGACAAAAGGCAAAGTTTTGACTTTTGCTATGACAACGGGGGGGGGGACAGGTGGAGAAGGCAACTCGGGAGGAAGTTGGAAGATAATTCGGTGATTCATTGTCTAGACTCGGCGACAGAGAGACAGAGAGGAGGGACAAGCAGAAGCCGCAAGGATTGGGACGAAGCCCATGACATGTGCCGCTGCCCAATGACGTGGTTTGTGGCACCGGCACCGGGAGGGGCTGTGGCTGGTGAAGGTACCATACTCACTAACTTAAGTTACGTACAGTAAGATTCAACTGATAAGTATGCGCCACATGGAAGGCGGTCAGACGCGTCAAATCGGCAAAGCTCGCGTTACACGGCGATCAATTTGAAAGGGAAAAAAAAGCATGGTTTCTAGGAGAGGGGGTGTTGTCGTACTGCTCTCGACTTTTCATTTTCATATGAGCTTAATGGCTGCTGCTGTGGACCTTAGTGATTCGGACGGATCAGTGACTGTCACGCTGCTTGCATAATTAAAGCATTCCCGTATGCAGACACCTAATGCCAGTTCTTTTTTTGATTTGTATCCCCGCCCAGACTACTATGCGCTGCTGTAGCAGCACAATAGACGAGTATCCTTCTCCATGATGGATACCCCGACGAAATGGATAACGTCGATGATTGAACGCCTCTTGAGCTCCTATCTGAATAAATCTTCGATCAAAATCCCTTTTGAGAACGACCAGAGCAACCTCCGCTTCCGCACACATGTCGTTAAGAGCGTTCTGGTGAACAGTGTGAGCCCACCTCCCCCTTCCTAAATTTAAATTCCGCAGCACTAACAAGAAACTGTTCCGGCAGTGTACGGAAGACCGACACTTTAACAAACTCAATGTAACCGACTCGGATGCCCAAATCGAAGCGATCTTTTCCAGAGAGGCGCTGGAGGACTATCAGAAGAGATACCCACAGCATCCGTTCAGCAAAGAGGAGGTACGGGGATACCGTGTTCAGCTGGAGGACTTTGAGCTGGTCTTGGAGTATACCACGGCAACCCCGAAGGTTCATCTCTATGTCCAACGTTTCAAGGTAGAATGGGGCTCGGCCAGGGTCAAGACACCCCCAAAGGGGAAGACCCTTCGGAAACATCCGGTTTATAAGTTGATGCAAGATGCGTCCAGAGACGCCAAGCAATCTCTGCAGCATATTATGGCGCCTGCCCCTCGACGTAATGATTCTTTCTCTTCGCAGACCCATCAAACGTTCCAGATGCCTGCCTCGCAGAATGGCTTCATGTCCCAGGTATATCCAGCTCCTCAGGCTCAGGCTATGCAGCATCCGCCTCGCCCGGACAGAGATGCCAGGGTCTCTACTCTACTTGCAATGCTAGATCAGCGGGCTGGGACTAATATTCCATCGGATCAACTGGGGCGCGTACCTTCCCTCCCTCCGACTCCGAATCACCAGCATGGAATTGCGGTACCTGCAGCAATGGCAAACATACCATCTGCCAGGTACTATACTGCAGAGCCTGCCAGGGTCAATATAGACATCGCGCCTTTGCCCTCTACCGTGCCGAGTGCAGCCGCGCAACCCGTCCCGCGCCCATCGAGCAATCAGTTCCTTCGGTTGGCTTCGCAGCCTCCTCTCGCCAAGGACAGCGTATCTCTGTCCAGAGTATCAAGGAACTCTGCGCCACCAAATAGTGAATTTGAAGCGGAGCGACTGCCACAGCTAGCAGGTTTGTCTCAAAAAGGCACAGAGAAACAAACTAGTCCCCCACTGCAGATGATCCAACAATCTCACAGGGCTGTAGTCAAGGAGAAGCAGCCGCTGGAGAAACTGGGACTTTGCCTTGAAGACCCCTGGAAGGACTTGACGCGGATTGAGGAACGGGATATTCGTATACCCAAGGACCAACAGAATTTACTAGGGTTATATAAGCGCCGCTGGATACCACCTCTACCCGGGGAAAGCAAACCACAAGGCCACGTACCACCTCGTCTACTTGCTCAGTGGAACACTATTGTGACGCGAAGAAGCCGGGCCGCTAGCGAAAGGTCACTGGAAAAAGCAACACCGGAAGCGCTTCCATTAGAACGGCCTTCACTTGGTTCTCCCAGCCCTACCCCTCGAGCTGATTCAGACTCAGAAGGCGAACCTTTGACGTCGCAGTGGTCAGAAAGCTCCCCTGAACAGACCATACGTCGACGTCCGGCTCTGCCTGAAGACAGTAGCCCTATAAGAGGGAGCCCGCGCAGGCTAGGGCGCAATGTACCGGTGGCAGATAGACCCAAAGTGCAAGCTGATCGTCTGACCGAGGAGTCTATTCCAGAATCCGATCAGCGTGCTCTAAGCACGATATCTGAGAAACCGGGGGGCATTGCTGGCAGGGCCAAAACAGATATACATCCTGCTAGGCGAAGCATCCCAGTCCGAGCCCAAAGTCTACGAGATGACTCGGATGGCGACAGCGATGACTCCATGATGGATACCTCTGTGCCCTGTCCACTAGGGGTTGAATTATCTCAGTCGCAGTTTTTCACTCAGTCGGAGCGGGAGATAACCAGCTCAGGTCCGTCTCTTCCTGCGCCCGCTACACAGGATCAGGTGCAGGTCGTTGATACTCCCGAGACAAACCTTGGACGGTTCCGCCATTCTCAGCCCGAACTGAGTAGCAAAGCCCCGGAAATGCAGCCCTTTAGTACCCATTCACCCAGTGTAGACAAATCTTCGTCTCAGTCACGAATTCTGAATTCAGTTGGGAGTAGCACCGACAAAGGGTCTTCCTCTCAAATCCTTTCAAATGATCAATCGCGGGGCACCAACGCGGAAATCCGGGTAGACATTGCAGGGACACAGATGAGCAATCAAGACCTGTCAACGCAGGACCCAACGCCCGGTTCTACCGCGGATATGGTTCTAGATTCAAGTGCCCCAAGACTGCGTGAAGCGAGTGTGATCATGGAAGTCGCAATGCCCTCATCTCTACTGCTCGAGACTAGTGGTCAAAAAGGAGCTAGCTCCGAATTCCTGGCACAGAGATCGTCAAACAGGCATTCCGTGGGAGTGGTCTCGAAACGGCCTGCGTCTGCTCTCGAAAACGAGGCAAGTGGCCCATCCAAACGACCTCGAACGCAGCCGCCTGAGACAGCTCATGAACCAACTTCCAGCGCATTGCATCCACAGAGTCCCCGCAATCCCGCTGATAGCTGGGAAGCTCAGCAGACTTATGGCAAGTTCTGTCGTAATTATCCAAACTATACTGGCGACTTTCATCACTTCACCAAGCTTTGCTCTAAGCTTCACGCTGTGCGAGCCAAGGGCCACCTGCAACGGTCGTTTCTATGGGATGACTTCATTATCAAGCATCTCGAAGAGTTTCCTGGCTATATACAGCAAAACCAGATGTCAGAATCCAAGTCCATGGATTACGAGGACTATTTTGCATCTACGTTTTCCCGACCTGTTTACAAGAAGCGAAGCCTGACAGCGCAGGGTATTGCAATTGCAGCAGCACAGTATGACCCAGCCAGGAAGGAGCCTGCTCCTGCACATGCTTCGCCAACCAGGCCAGAAACTTCGTTCACCGGCAGCCTTGTGGACCGCTTCACTAATTTGCATGCTCACTCTTTCGAGCTAGGAAGCCAGGCCACCTTATCCGACACTGATATGGATATATCGTCTGTAATGTCGTCGCCCACTCCACATCGCCAGCCCCACTCCGTCGTCCAGGATGGGGCTTGGAATACGACACGGCATACAGAGCAAAAGCCCCCCGAGGAAGATGCGTCTTCTGACCTTGCGTCAGCAGAGCGGCTCGTGATACCTACAAGCTCGGCTAGCGCTTACGAGTCTGCCCTGGAATATGCCCCCATACACGAAGATATTACCGTCTTCGAGAAGGGGGAGATCTTGGAGTCTAGTGGCCTAAAAAGTGGGGAGATATCTGAGGCAGCGACACCAACTCCAGGCAACCAAGTTTCAGCTTTTGAGACTGCGCAGCACGAACAGCACACTGGGGAGCATTACATGGATGATCGAGATACCGCTCCAACACCTGCAGACCCAACTACCGTGGTTGAGTCCGAGCAGCACGCTTCGCAAGTCGAGGAAAGTTCGATGGCTGATCGCGACGCTACTCCAACACCCGCGGAACCGATGACAGTGGCTGAATCCGAGCAGCCCGCTTCGCAAGCCGAGGACAATTTGATGGCCGATCGGGACGCCACTCCAACACCAGCGGAGTCAGTCCCTGCGGTTGAGTCCGAGCAGCATGCCTCGCAAGTCGAGGACAGATCGATGGCCGATCACGATGTCACGCCAATACTAGCTGAGCAAATCCTCGCTGTTCAGTCTCAGCATGAATCGCAAACTAAGAGTCAGACTGTAGCTGACCAAGCTGCTGAGACGACAGTGTCCGAGCATGTGGTGATCAGCCAAGTAGACGAGCTTGAAGGCAACCAAGATGTTTCAATGGGCGAGCCGGAAAGCCCGGATAGATCGATCATGGAAGATGCTGACAATATGGTTGGCCAAGAGTCGGAACCGGTGGCCCCAGAAGAAAACCTGGAAGTGATCAGTGCAATGAACGCAGCACCTTCAGTGCTTGAGGCGCATGCCAAGGTACCTGCTGAAGACGCCCACGCCGCCGTCAATCAAGGGGCAGAAGAAACGGACACAGGAGAACACCCGTCATCAGTGATTGCAGCTAAGGAAATTACTCTGGAAGAACAGAACGAGTTGATTGTGGAAGACATACATGACACAGTCGGCCAGAAAGCCGAGGATATTGACTCAGCGGAGCACCTTCAACCCGTCGCTGCGGTGGACCAAGCAGGACCTATGGCCGCGGGGGAACAAAGTCAAACACAATCCCACGGCACACCTGACCAAGAAAGCCAAGATGTCGATATGACAGTAGAAAGTCAACAGTCGTCGATTCTAAACACGCTAGATCCTGATGGCCATGGAACTGCGCCATTGGACTTAGCGGAACAGTCACAGGCCATTCTTGCAGAGGACCAGGCTAGGTCTCCCGAACCAGAAGAGCATAATGAGTCGACGGGGCAGCACTTGCCATATAGTGCAGCAGGGGAGCTAAATAACTCCGAGTCGGAAGAACAAGATGCGCCAATTAATCAAGACACTCCCACAGTTGATCACAGAAGTCGGGCCTCCGAAGAACGGGGAGAACACGACCAATTGGTCATCCAAGACATCCAAGACACTTTTGGTCAAGAAAATGGAGCAATGGACTCAGCAGGAATCCTGCATTCTATTGTTGCAGAGGATGGGGTAGTGCCCGCCCAGCCCTTTGCTGGAGGCACCAATGATGTGCCTGCCCAAGAGGCGGATGCAATAAATTTGGCTGAGCTAGACACTGTTGTTGCAGGAGATGAAACAGTATCTGCCAAGCAACCTTTGTTAGAACAATCGGAGCCCTCGGACGCGGAGACTGAGAGCGCGGACGAAGATCTGCATTCATCTCTTGCAATGGATGAAGCTGTATCTGCCAGGCAACCTCTGGTAGAACAACCGGAGCCCTCGGACGCTGAAACTGAGAGCGCGGACGAGGCGCCGCGCTACCCCATGGTTGCGGTCGAAGTGAGATCCGATGTAAATGGTTCAGTTAAGTCAGAAGAGCTCTCCGATGCTGATGTGGAGAGCTATGTTGAGCAGGTGCACTCTGTTTCTGTAGAAGATGAAGCCAGCGCTGCCGACCTAGCTTTGCCAGATCCAGCAGAGCACTCAGACATTGATATGGAGAGCGATACCGAGATTCTGCCCTTTGTCCTGGCGAAGCACGCAGCCAGCTCGGCTGAACACGCTCTAGTAGAACCGGCCGAGCACTCAGATATTGTTATGGAGAGCGAAGTAGAGCTATTGCTCTTCGACGATACAGACGACAAAGCTAGCTCAACCGAGCAGGCACCAGTATCTCCAGAAATACACTCCGAGATCGAGACTGCGGGCCCAGCCGATCCCAACGCGACGACCGAGTCCGAGTCCGAGGAGGACGAAGAAAACGATGATTCCATGGACGTTGGGGAACACCACGAGACCGCCAGCATCGAACTAGGCGACGAACCGCCGTCCCCGCCGCCTACTACTCGACCGCCAGCGCAGCCCGAGACCGTATCCGAGGCGGAGAGTGACACTGATGATGAAGAGATCAACGAGAATTGGTTCCTGTCCCTCCGCCATCTCCGTCCGACAGCACCGGTCTGGTCGGACGACCCCAACACCCCTTTCAAGCAGTGGGTTCGAGCCGACCAGGCGATTCTGAGCGAGCGTGACCGCCGCGGCGGGGCCTACCTTCCTGTCGATGCGAAAGGGGTGATTCAACGACCGGGCTATCGATAACCTTTCATTCTCGGGTTCTATCTCTTACTCTTCTTTCTCTTTCGGTGTACATCATTACGTGGGACTTATTTGTTATACTGCTGATAAAAAGCGGGCGACATGAACTTGATGATTATCCTCCGATTCGATGAGAGAGTTGAGAGCGGTTCAAGTTCGGATCAGGATCCAGGCTTATGACTACTACATAATGTATTCTATCGAAATGCTGCTGGTGCGCATCGCATAATGATACCCAAATTGTACTTGGGCCGTGGATACTACCATGTACTACTCCATAAGCAAGGCCATGATCGATCATGGTCTGGCCGCTTGCCGGATTCCAATTCCGGATTTTGATGCGGTACGGAAGGTCCGTGCGCAAGGCATCCATAATGATGTAAGCGGGAAGTCCCACTCTGCGCCGGAACAGCTGTAAATCCGCTTCCGTCAGTTCCGTCGCCAGCTCCCCCGGGCGCTTCTCCATCTTTCCTTTTCTCCCCATCTCACCTTCATCCTCTCACTTGGCAACATCCACCCCACATAAAGGAAGTATCTGCTGCTTGCTGTTCTCGCCGCCAGGCCTGCCATTCCTGTGGTTTCATAGGACTCTCTGATTTCATCTATTGACTTCAGATTGGGCACGTTCTCGTGACCAGGCCGCAAGACGCTTTTACTCCCTTTATGCCTCTTATTCTCGTTCTTGATTTCATGCACGTATTATGAGTCAGGGCTGCTCACTTGCTTTTCAAAGCCTGGGTGGGAAAGGGTAAACTCGATTCTTCGAGGGTTTTCGTCTCCAATCTGATTTATCTTGCAACGACAGCAACATGACCGATTCAGCATCGACAAATCCGCCGTAGGCCACACGCGTGAAGGCCGTTCTGGTCTCTTCATCCACTCGCGAGAATCCCTCTGTTGCTGGTTTTCGTCTTGCCTATGATAAAATCACTAACCAAGGATGCATTTCTCTCAGTATCAGGGCAAATCTATCGAATCGTCCGAGCGGTGAAGAAGATACGCTGATATTGAGAATCCCTCCCGAGTCAGTCAAGACATGTAGCCTAATCTCAGCAAGCGACGAAACACTTTGTTCCGACTACTTTGCTTCGAAGCTTCCGACAAGAGTGAAAAACATTCGAGACGTCTCAACACTGACATTGGAACTTAACCGGGCGCCCGCGGAGGGGACGGTTCTTTGCTCATCTGAGATGTCGTCTGTACCCCCTGCGACTCATGGGGACTGGAATTTCGCTGCTTTTGCAAGGATTTGTGAATTCGCTTCTCTACGTATCCACTTTGCCGCGCGACAATTCGTGGGTAGTGAACTCGGGATCTTGAAGACTTTCGTCCGTGGCCTTCAGACAAGAAGCCTTAAAGCAGTATCTTTTGATGACTCTCGCCAAGGTCTGGTCGAGAGAGTCTGGAAGGATCTGAATGTGTCGCTTGAGCGACCGCCAGATTATGAGGAGCCTGCGCCCGAGCAGGTCAAGCAAGTGGATCCACCCCCATATAATGAGGAACCCAAGTCAGCGCATGTAGGCGGGAAACGGGCCCGAGGTATTCTATCATCTAGTAGTCCTTTGTATTTTAAACCTTGTACAACAGCGTTGTTGATCGTATATAGACCACTCGTTAATACCATCATCCGAGGATGACAGACGAAAGAGACCGCTCTTTACCTCCCCGGAACCGCCCTGCTGTCCCACCGAGGTCAATACACCGAGTACTCTCCCTCCGTCACCGGCCTCAATCCGGCCCACCGAGTTCTCACGCCGTTCCTCTGCAAGCCGTACAGAGCGTGACACACTTGCACGTCTTGAACATATGCTCAGTGGTGCTTCCGCTGACCTGATCCGCAAACTATTGGTTCGATTAGCAAGTCGATGCCTACAGGCTACACCTGGAGATCCCGAGGATCATCTGCTGTCTGACTCCGAGAAATTTCCTTCTGCCCGGGTGGAATCCATGGAACGCCGCCTCGAACGCATCGTCGAGGAGAAGATCAAGTGTTTCATCGAACCACACATCCTCGACGCGATCATCGATAGCGCTGTAAGCGAGTGCCGGGACCAGTTCCTGGATGAATGCCACCTTCACGAGACCGAGTTCCGCGACCAGGTGGAGGATGGTAACACCGAGGTCCGCATTACCGCCAACGACTGCATGAAGGAAATGGAAGAACAAGCCCAACGGCATCTGGACGAAATGAAAGAGCAAGCGCAGCAGTATTTGCATAAGATCGAGGACCAGGGAATCGAGGCGGAGATATCCGTGGAGAAAAAGGTCACGAAACTAAAGCATGAGTTGAACGTGTCGGCGCCGTCTCTGCCTGATCGCGAGTCAAGGCCTCGCCAGAAACCTGGCCCCAAGGGTAGGCGCAGCTCTATCTAGTGCTTTGGTTACAATCGCCGAATCCCATCTCTCGTTTCTATTCTGCCAGAGTATCGAAGGGATATCCGAAGCACTGAGGTTGATGAAGTCAAGGCTAACGTTATGGGGAACTTACTGGCTGCTCCCTGCAGTTTCCGCCAATCATGCTACTAGGTAAGGGATCTTCATTGCCGCATTAAGGGGCCGGCCATGCTGAAGTCTTACTGTCCCTTGCGGTTTAGCGTGTCTGCTTGCTTCCATTCTAGATGCTCTCCTCGTGGTGATTATTTGTACTTCGGCCACAGCCATCTGAGAACATCTTAACGCCGGAAATGTCGACCGCCGATGAAGTTGTCCGCCCTACACCAACTCAATAAGCCTGAGTGCTGAGACATCTCTCGGTTGCATCGAGGCAGAGAACAGAGCAAAAAATACTCTGTAAGCACACTATATCATGCTTCCAGGGAAATCCTCTGTACTGAGCCTGCTCACAGCTGCCGCACCTTCTATATGCGACATGCACTTTGACCTACACTCTGAGGAGAGGGGATTTTGGGCTGGGCTTGTGCGCACTCTAGCCTCTGAAACGGGCCGTTCTCCAGGGGCCCTGAAGCCAATGAGTTTAGCTAGGCAATGGGAGGACGGGCAGAGGGAGTCGAGAATAGGTAATCATCGGCGGTCGCCTAGCTGTTACGTGCTTCGCGCTTGATGACTCGTACAGCGCCTTGCACGACTGCCATTCCTACCCCGGACTCTCCAAATTCAGCTCATAGACCTAAGCTGTAAGCATTAGGTCATGTACAGTTGGGACGAAAATATTATTTCTTAGCAGAATTTTGAAGATCTCGTAACCTTAACTCTTAACTGAAATCAATCAGATCGAGAATGGGAGAAACGGAGACTATTAACAAGGTATGCCGGATGGGTCCCTTCTGCATGCCATCATCAGAGAAAGAAGTGGTCCAGTCGTAACAGCTGAGGAGAGGCAAGACTTTGCAAGTTCTCTGTAAATTGTTCTTCTTGAACCTGCACCTCTTTCAACCAATTATCCTATATAATTATCTGGTAAGAGGGGGCTTGGTGGGTGAGTACCACGTGATTCCGTTTTGTTGAAACATCCGGCTCGAAGATACTCCGCTCCGGTCCTGGTCCTCCGGGTCAAGATCAAGGGTCACCGCCCGCAGTCGGTCGGGTCTACCCTGTTATCCTAGTATGATCTACTGTTATAGTTGCTGCATCACTACTATAATTGTTATGGGACCAAGGCCCTAGTATAGAGCTCGGCTTCAGGCAGCAGATGGTGCCTGAGGCCTCACACGCTTCGTACTAGAGCTAGCGCTAAAGCGCTCTGGTGGGCTCTACTTAACATACTCGTAGTACCCCAGGAACTCAATACTGCCGGTAAGATGAAATATATTTAGTATATATTTAATCCTAATAGAAGCTGTAGTATCTGAACTTAATATAAGAGAAGAAGAAGGCCCTGCGGGCCTGCGCTCTGAGTTAAATAAATACGTAGTGCTATTGATGCCTGAGGCAACAGTGAACAGTCACATGACAGGCTATCAAGGAAGCCTGTCACCGAGAATTCCAAACTGGAATGCATGGAATATGCTCAGTGAAGGATAGTATGTTCAATACTCGAGAAGACACATGAGTAACAAGACCAGACAACCATACTTCAGGGCATGGGCCACTTCACATATCCCGGCTCTTGCTCCAGACGACCTTCCCGCACCAGGTTGTCAAACGTCCAGTCGCAATGGCAGCCAAGGAGACTAATGTTCTGCAAAGCACGGGCAATGAGTTAGTTACCCTGAATCATGAAAGCACCACACTATTGCCGAAGCTCAAAAGGCCGAAAATCAGTCGAGGGGAATAAAACCTACCTCGAGATTGAAATCCGCATGCCCATGTAACGCACCGACTTGTCTCCAAGTATTCACCGTGTCCGCCAACAGAGAGAACTTTCCACTGCTGACCCACGTAGCCGTGGAGCGACCTCGATCGTATCGGAACCAATGGCCGGTGTCGTGGGCAGGCGCTGGATGACTCTCCGTGGCCGCCTCGAAATGGAGATGGGCCATCCCAGGGGGATATAGCTGGGGGATGGCCTGCAGAAACATAGTCTTAAGAGCAGGCATATGCTGGGCCGCTTGGCCGGCTGCTAGATGAAGGTCGTTGAGGAGATCCGCCGGCTTACTCCGAAATGCGTCGGGGTACCGGTCTTGGGGAGCCGGAGTTCGGGGGCCCTCCCTTGTTCCCTCGTAGACATCTTCCCACTGAGACAAACTATACGGTTGACAGCGGGGGTCCTTCTCGAACAGCCACTGTCCTGATGGCGTCACCGCTTGGTAGACGAGTTTCAATGAGGTGAGCCGTGGCCATCGGGGCGGTGCTGAATAAGGGTGCAGCGGCGGCCAGAAGAATTCAGGGCCGATCATAATCTTGTCAATCTCGACGGTCACCAGCTGCTGCGTCAGATGGTTGAGAGCAAGGCTGAGCGGGTCAGCCCAAGGCTCCGACCGCCTAAAAGGGGGGAAATGTCCATCTGCTGGAGGAAGTCCCGGATATTCTAAACAAAGGTGTTTAATAGTGCTTGGCCAGTTCGATACGGTGAGGGCAAATTCTAACAACGCGAGTTTTTGATTTCAGCCTAAGTAAATCATAGAGGTCAGAATTAGGTACAGTACCATTCCGGAGTTGATCCCGCAGCGTTGGATCTTTTCGTTCATTGTCTGACAGGCTTGCATAAACTATCTGCGCCCCAGGAAGCCGCGATAACAACTTGGAGACTGTCGCTGGGGCGATCTTACGGTGACCACGGCATGTAACTATGAAATGCGTCACGCAGCTGAGCTCGGGCAATATAGTCGGATTTGTTATCAACTCCAGGTAGGATTGATAGAATCTCCAGTCCAACCAGTCCTTCTTAGGGAATTTGCGGCCCCATCGCCGACGAGCCATACGTTTTTTTTCATCGGGTTCGGCACCACAATCGCTAGAAGATCTGGCACGTATATTCAGCGAAAGTCCTGCAACATCCTCTTCAGACCATGTACTCAGAATATCCCAGAAAGAGACTATGGTCTGGGTGAAGGCCTCATTGTTTTTCTGGCGATCTATTTGGCTTTCCAACTGGGTCCGTGCAGCAATCTCGTAGGCAGGAAGCAGAATGTACAGATCCAGATAACGAATAAAGCAGCGCCGGTGTGAACTAGAAGAGATAATCCGTTTGAAGTCACCCAACCGGTCAGAAGTTAGAAAAAGATGGGAGAAGGTCTGCTTCTCAATCAGCACCTGCCATTTTCTACAGACACTGGCATAAGAAGCTAAAGAGGCTGAGCCTAATTTTGTCAGAATCGAAGAGAGGATTTCGGAGGGCAAAGCACTGATTTCAGTCATGGTTGTTTTGAACCTCCAATCTTGTACACTGGCACGTGTTTTGTGGTCCATCGGGATGGAGGTTTCTCGGTCACCCGTGACCAATCAGAGCTAACTTATCTGGTAAGCGGATAAGCCCGCCTGCTCTTCCTCAGCCTGGAGTGCTCTTTGGTACTACCTGATTAGGTACCTAGGTAGCCTAATGAATCTTGGGTTTGCTCGCTGCCAATCGTGAATACAAGGACTTTTATATCCACAAGAGTTTGATAGGCTACTACAAGGAGTAACTAGTCAGTGCATCATGGCAGGTAATGATGATGGGAGTAGAGGTTGATGCTCCTCGAGCGATGCTTGATGCAGTTTTTCGATTGCATCTCCCAGGTCCACAGCAATTCACCTCCCATCTAGTCACCGGTCTGAATTCAAACCTCCCACTCAGTCCGTTGGTTCTCCCGACCCATGCACTGCTCCACTTTCGAGCCACCATCGGTTGCATAGTAGATCGTGCCTGTCTTGGCTTCCCCGACCCAGGTATCGCCGCCGAAGTTCTCGTTGGTCCAGTGGATCTTCTCTTCCTTTTGAAGCTGCGAGTAACAAGAGGCATAAACTTTATCGCGCACCTCTTCCGGACCATACACAATGGCTAGGATTTCCACCGTCGACTCGGCGGGTTCGGGGCATGGGTCACTCACTCGACAGACGCTTTTCTTGATGCATGAGGACTCGATATGTTGGCATCCGCTTTCAAATGGCTCAGCGACTTAAGTACACTATTCAACAGTAATCAGTATATCAATGAAGAATAAAGTAGAGGTTGGGATTCCAGTAAAATCACATACCTAGCATATGGATCGGGTGAGATCTGACTCAGTGCATCTCAGCCTGGAGTAGCTCTCCCCTCCGGTAGGATGACCTCCTTTTTTTACATGCATATATACTGCTCCACCACATCACTGAGTACATACGACCACAGGGTGTGGAAAATAGGGCTTCCCGTCCGCTCAGCCGTACTCAAGCCACACGCCGGGAGGTTAGTAGTTGGGTGGGTGACCACCAGCGAATCCCTTCTGTTGTATGTTTTTGTCTTTTTTTTTGGATTTGGTATTTTTGTACTTCACTTGCTTGTCGGACTTGGTCAGGTAGATTAGTAGAAGTTGTAAAACTTTTAGTGTTGCCGATATGTCTAGATTCTCCATGGTCAAAAAAGATGGCCAAATCCCGGAGTACTCCAGAGTGTAACAATCTCCCCAGACCCGGTTAGGTGGTGGTAGCATACGCACATATCAGATGATAGCGTGTTCCGTTAAACTCTCAGGTTCAGGCATGACAAGCATGGAGGGTAGTATCGAAATGAGGGGGTGGCTGTAGACGATTTCTTCATTACACGTACAGGCCATGATTCGCAGAAACCTAAGAGTCTCCAACCGCATCAAGCACCAACAAACGCTTCCATTCTTCCAGTGTTTTCCCTGTACTGTCGACATATTCATCGCTAGGACCAGCAAACGGTAGTAGAATCTTCACAGTGGACGCGTGGCCATTATCCCTCGCGCATCGCAGAGCTGTTCTTTTCTTGGTATCGACAATGGAAGCATCTGTTAGCTTCAGTAGATAGGCTGTTACGTCGTCAAATCCGTTTTCCGCAGCATAATGTAATGCTGTTTGGCCAAAGTTATCGAGTGTGTTTGGGTCACTTCCATGCTCAACAAGTAGTCTCACTATGTCCTTTTTGTTCTTTTGACTCGCCCAATGAAGGGCTATTCTGTCGAAGGCTAGCCCTCGAATATTCACATTTACCCCACTCCTGATCAATAATCTGACGGCAGACCATTGACTTGACTGAGCAAAGTCGGCGAGGTGCACACCCAAGTTTGATAGAGAAGGTATCCCTTGCGAATTGGTGTTTTCATTAGCGATAGTCGCAATCTCGTCTATCCCGCTGGCATCTGAGTACATCGACATGGCTATATAAAGAGCTGTTTCGCCTTTCTTGTTTGCCAAGTTGATGTCAGCACCGGCGGTGAGAAGATATTTCATCATGCCGAGGCTCAATCCTGATGATAGCAATTTTGCGGCTTCGTGAAGAGCGCTATTGCCCTTATTGTCTTTAAAATTGACAAGCGCACCAGCAGAAATAAGAATCTTGACATGCTCTTTTCGAGATGCCCGCACAGCAATGTGAAGGGCTGTTTGCCCATTGTTATCTGCCAAATTGACTTGCAGTCCAGGACTAATAAGACATTCGATCATGTCCGGTCCATTTTCTTCCATTCTTGCAGCCTTATAGAGAGCTGTCTCGCCTCCCTTGTCTTTCAGATTAACAAGTGCACCAGCAGAAACAAGAAGCTCCACATTCTTTTTTTAACGTGCCAACACAGCAATATAAAGGGCTGTTTGCCCATTGTCATTTGGCAAATTGACTTTCGAGCCGGCACTAATGAGGCATTCAATCATGTCCGGTCCATTTTCTTCCATTCTCACAGCTTTGTAGAGAGCTGTCTCCCCTTTCTCGTCTTTCAAGTTGACATCCGCACCGGAAGCCACAAGGTCTTTCACCGTTTGCAATACCTCTTTTGCTGGCCACCTTGGCTCATTCAGCAATGATAAAATGAGTAAGGGAGCTCTATAACCATGTTTAGAGAGGTACCTATCGAGATAGACGTAGGCTTCGGTATGATCCAGCGTGTCGTTGACGGCTCTAGAGTCTGGGTAGAATTCCTTGTCAACCCACAACAGAAACCCCAGCATTTCCTGGGAAACGAACGCGTCCCGCAAAGCTATTCCAAGGGCATATCTGACTTCTAATTCATCGACTTGGCGCATTTTTCGAAGCAATCTGAGACAAACTTGAAGCTTCTCAGCTTCGGGAAGTCCCTCACCTAAGGCCACCATGAACAAAGCCTCACCCCAGGCTTTAGTGAAACCGGGGACATCAATAAGGACTTCTAGCCATCGATAACTGGTTTCATCCTGCATGTCTGGGAATGGATGGAATTCCACTATTGGCATCGTGTGATTCCTCATCCTCAACAAGTATCGAAATAAGGCATAGTGATTGTGCTTCAGCGCCCACCGTAGCTCTTGCTCATTAGGCCCAAGGGACTCGTGAATGTAATCGGGGAGTCTCATGGTAGGTGAAAATTTATTTTCGCCAACTGTTCCACCTGGTAACGCCGGGTCCCAAGGTCGGCTGAAAGGTAGGGACCTATCTTCAATGCATTTGCAGAAAAGAGTCCACATTGAGTGGTCATATGGTCCAATGTCATTCATGTGAAGAAACCAATAGTCTCTGACATAAGAAAGAAAGGCGCCATTCTGCATCGCGTCTGTTGAAGAGGATTTATGATACTTAGGGTCTCCAAGCGACTCTAGAGCTGTTCGAACGTTGATGCGTGATGACCGCCTCTTTCAGGATGACTGCACCTCCGGTATCCATCTATTTCTACTGGAAATAGAAAGTGCGCCAAGAAGGAGAGGATCAATCATGAGTCCTTCCTCAGCCTTCACTACCTGACGACTGAAATTGGTGAAATTCAGATACGTCATGCACAAAACGCCGAAGTGCTCATTGACTTTTTTGGCGTCAAGGTTTGCGGGATCCTTGTTCTTAGTGTGGAAGAGATGTTCCTTGACACTATGATGGGTGTAATGAATTGTATGCTCTTCGTCATCAATGAATGTCAAGCCGAAACATCCACGGACAATTCGATTCATATCATTGGGTAGCCGCTTTGTGTTCAGAGACTTATCGCCGAGGGAGATGCTTAAAGCTTCCCGGTATTCTTCAATGGTCAGTGGGCGCTTCACCACACCGCAGTATTGGAGCAAGTCTATTGCATGGTGAGAATCCTTTCCCTGCTGGATTCGACGAATCTTTGAGTCAAAAAGCTCAGCCAAACCACGCGGAAGGTGCTTCAACGCATCAAGTATGTCTTCATCGCAGTTCTTTTCACACAGATCTCTGATACATAGACCTGCCCAAAGAAACCTAAGTGAGATCCGATTAGAGCTTTCAACTTCAACACCTTGGCTGGTCCTTGGATATTATACTTACATTCCATGGGAGCCCTCCAGTAAAGCATCCGCGATCGTTGTGATGATATCCTTATCTTGAAGGACCAGCTCCCCATCCTCCAAGCAATCATATAGGGTTGCAGCGATGTATCGTTCCATATCGACGTTGAGCTTCCCCTGATCAATCACAACGCGATGCTGTGGCCGGCGCCACTTGAACAAATCCACCTCAAGGCCCGGACGACCTGCACAAATAATCTTCAACGTCCCCAACTTTCCTTGGGAGAGCATCTCCAAAGCCCTTGCCATTTCTCGAATCTGAGCCATCTCACACTCGTCTATTCCATCAAGGACAATATAGTACATCCGCTCCTTGACCATTTTCGAGAGGAGGAATTGTATGGTTTCATTCGTGTCCAAACCTTCACAGTCGTGCTCAATCGAGAGCAGATCTTTGTGACTGCTGCCCTCAATCAACGAATCAAGCAGCTGGCGACAAATGCTACCGACGATGTTTCGCGCCGAAAGAGATGGCTGATTGTCTGCTTGACAGAAGAAATGCGCAACAGAATCATTTTCACGTCGTGCCGAATGTAGAAAAGAGACCACATTAGACATCAGAACAGTCTTCCCCATGCCCATCGTCCCAGAGCACCAAAGGATTGATGATTCTGGACTAGCCTTCCATTCAAGGAATGCGTCTTCATGCAGTACCCACTCGGCGGTCGATTGGACTCGCTGCTTTAGAATTCGTTTCCAAGGTGGAATGTGGTCGACCGGGGACAGATTCTGTCGGATTTGGATCTTCAAGGCCGCCTTTTCTCGCTTTGTCTGGTTGATCTGCCACTGCCTCGCCTCTTCTTGGTGGTGTGCTGAACGCTTGAAAAATTTCAAAGCAGAGGCTCTATGCGAGGAGTTTTTCTTGCTCTCATATTCTAACAACATCTTGGCCTCGTGGGCAGCCATTTCTGAGGCAAGAGAGATCTGTAACATCACTTGGTCCTTGGATGAAGCCAGTCGCTCCAAGCACGGGTTGAATTCGGATTCGAAGGGATTCCAAATCGAGATGAAGGTGCGAATGGCTGCTGGTCGGCGAGAAACCTCAATAACCTTGCTGCATAGCTCAATTATCACGGAATAGTAGTCACACAATGAACGCTGAAGACCAACATGTCCATGGTAAAGCTGGCCAAATTGTTGGATGGTCGGGCAGGTAATACCGATGTCCTTGATCATGTTGGTGACTTTGTCAAAATAAGAGGCGACGTTGCTGGCCACGGTTATGGCGGTTTTGATTCCACCCCAAATCAAGGCCGCCGTCTCCGGATGGGAGCTGACGAATGTTTCCACAGCCCCCGCAAACTGCTGTGTTGCAGTCAGGAAGGTACATAGTCGAGGGGCGATGCTTCGCCTGGTCTTGCTCGCGTTCTCAGCATCAAGCTGGGCGACGAAAAACAGGACACTCCCCGCATCAGGGACTGTCGTGCTATCTTCGAACTTTTTCCGTTGCTCAGTTTTTAAAACCTGCTTGAAACTGGCTAATGCCTTTGTCAGGGACTCCGTGGGATCCACGTCTTGTTGGTTTTTGTTCTCTTTGCGTGGTAGTTGGAGGGCCATGTTCGTGATTAGGGGCAAGTAATAAATGATAAAACCTAGCACAGCGACCTCCGATGGGAGTCTCTCTGGTGGTTATTGCTCGAAGCGTGTACTGTCCGACAAAATCGGGAGCGCAAGCACCTGTGGCTAGAGGTGACGAGAAAGCGTCGATGCCAGGCAAGGTCATCAGGTCACGCGGTGGCGGTGCATATCTAGCGCCTCACCCCTGCTCTTCGTTGGGCGTTCATCTAAGCTCCTACAACGGGCCAAAATGCCAATCATGCACCTTTGGGATTTGTGCCTGTGACCGAGCGAATAGGATTCCTGAATTTAGGACCACTCGTCAAAGCCGATATGCAGTTCGATGGTATATGAAAATGCTCGCTCTGATGTGGGGTTGGACCGCGTGGGGAACACAACTCAACAATCTATACCATTATCGAAGAAAGTATTCCTCCCAGTCTTGGTTTCACTCCTCCTACACGCATGAACGGGCTATGCTTGACCGAGATGTTGTCATACCGTCCGGAGGGGCGTCGGGGAAGGGGCAAACCAGTGCTGACGTCGGCGTTATCAACGAGCACAGTCAGCCGTCATCCCGTTCGGTTCGCAACAGTATCGGTGAAGTGACGAATTGACTCTACCGATGTCACTACCACTTCGACGATCTTGATGCAATCGATTCCAGCTGGAAGCCTTTCGATCGGTAAGCTATGGCAGCTCTGAAGCTCTCATCGCTGCAGCTGGTGATCAGAACCTCTTCAAGTATTCCAACAGTTTGTAATAATGTGTAAAGATTGTGAATAAGTCGAGCTGATGGCATTGCTGGACGACGTAGGCAGTAGGAAGTCATGGGCGGGCTCTGAAAAGTAGAATCAGTTGGTACGGGGCAGAGTTCGGGTTGAGAGAGCGAAGGATGCGGAAGGGTTTCCATCAGAACTGTGTTCATCATGGATGAAGACTCGCACTACCTGGAGGGCGCAAGATGCTGGCCTATGTCGTGGTGGATGAGCATCGAGATTGAATCGAATCTGCGGAAGTCTGGGTGCGAGGGAGTCCAGGGGGGGTTATACTCAGTCGAATTGCGCGCCTTCATTCGGGCCCCCCTCTATCAGCATGGCTGTATGATGGGAAGGAAGAGATTCGTGAAAGAGAAACCTTCATTGTGGATCGTGAGGCGTGCCTAAGGACTGATCCAGGCTACGGGATGAAGGTCTAGATCACTGCAACAAACTGAGAAAATAAGCCTCTAGCGTTGAACGACAACAGACCCAGAAAGCCAGAGATATGCGTATACCAACTTCCACGAGAGACACTACTAAACAGCCTATGCGATAAGATAAGTTTTATATTTCCCATCTATAGGTACAAGAACAATGCCGCGGAGCAGCAGGTATCACAAGATAAAAGCAATTGAAGCAATGTACAGATCAAAATGAACGTGAGGAGATAAGAAGTCTAGAGCGAATCAACTCTCAATTGCAGATGCAGCTTGCATTAACGTCATTAGACCAACATGAGCCCCAATCAACAGTTGAATAAGAGGCTTGTTGGTATGTCATCATGATTGTAAGAGGTCATTATCTCCGGATTCTTTCAACCGAAACGCCGTTTTCCCAAATGTCATTCGATGAATGGAAGATAGAGCTTTGCGACGCGGCTTAGACGTGACGGAACGGCTCGTACGCGTTGGTGCGGCCGTTCTGCTGCATGGGAACGTGGCCCGGGGGAGGAGGGGGCGGGTAGGCGGTGTTGGTGTAGGCGGGCTGCTGGGGCTGGCCGTAGGGGCCGAGGGGCTCGTAGGTGTAGGGGGCCTTCTCGGCCGTCACGGCGCGGGCGGTGTTGCGGTGGTTGTAGGGGGAGCGGCCGGAGCAGCAGCAGGTGCTCAGGAGCCAGAACAGGGAGGCACCCAGCGAGAAGGCGACGGCGAGCCAGGTGGCGACATACATATTCTTGCCCATCTGGCCCTTGACGCCATAGGATTCCAGCTCGGCCTTGAAGACGCCCTTGAGGACGGCGAACAGGGCGGTTGACGTCACGGAGGCGGCTGTCGTGAAGAGGAATGCGACCTGCAGGCGGGTTGGTTAGTGGAGGGAACGGAATGGGAGGAATGCGTCAGAACATACAGCTGAGACGAGAGTGGTCACGCAGCTTCCCCAGCGACTGCAGATGGCGAAGACACCCACGACCAGTTCGACGATGGTGGCGATGAATGCGATGATGTAGGCGATGAACATCCACTTGGAGACGCTCTTGTAGACCTTCAGTTCCTTCTTCACGCTGCTGGAGAGCGCGTTCTCAAGACCGGACTCTTCCAAGTTCCACACCTCCAACGGGTTGAACCAGAATTCAGCTTCGGGCTTCGAGCAGTTGGTCGTCTTGTAGTCGTTGCCGTTGGTGATGTTGCCCGAGCAGTAACCCCACAGACCGACGGTGTAGAAGTCCTGGATGTTGTACTGCTCCTCGATCTCCTCCAATGCGGCCGATAGGTCGCCATCCGAGACACCGGCGAGATCGCTGATGGCCGAGGTGATTTTTGCGGTCGTCGATGAGGTTCCATTTGTGATGTTTTGGAGGTTGATCTGGATTGAGGTTAGTCTGGCACATGTAAATGCATGCAGGCGCATGGTATACATACTCTGAAGAAGTAGAGATTATCCAAGGTGCTGGAGCTGGATTTGGTACAGCCCAGCCCCACCATGATAATACATATCAAGGAGGCGATGGTGAGGACATATGGGGTGAAGATACAGACAATGCGACCGCCTTTACCCATAGTGCCGATGATTTTTGAAAGTGTGATGCTGTTTTTGGTATTTGAAAAACACTTGTCCAGGGAAGGTTGAGAGTGGACAGAGTTGGCAGGAAAGTTGAAGAGAGGAAGAGAGTGAGAAAAGGCTGGAGTGAGTGGAAAGAGGCTGGGCTTTAAACAAGTAAATAAACGGGTGAGCCGAAGGATCGCCGGGATGATGTAGAGTTGAGAGAGAAAGAGAGAGGCGCAGTCAGCAGCAAGCAAATAATGCGGACGGTTGGGAGCAAATTTACAGCCAAGTCGATCAGCGAACCAATCACGAGATGTGCCGCACCAACTACGCCACGCTTGTTTCTATTTCGATAATGCAATGTTTCCACCGCAACACGGGAAGAGTGGGTCCCTTCACTGCTCTTTTTCTTTGCTTGAGGGCTTTTGACACCGCCAGACCCTCGTGGCGGAGACTCACCAGCCCTACCGCCACGTCAGTTGTGGCTGCGTTAATACGCGTCTTATGGTCAGTCCATCTTATCAAAATCGGCAGACCCTGCCATTGTACGAGTACGGATAGCTAGAAACGGACTGCCTGGTTTGGAGGGAGCTCGAACCAACCCCTTCAGCCCCAGCTTTTAGCACAGTCGCAACACGACTGCCAAAGTCAAATATCACAGACGAAGGATCCGAGCCCGCCCCAGAAGGTCAAACTTATCTGATACACAGTGGATCGACTCCAGCGATCATCATGTTGATGAGTTTATTATTCATCGACCTTTCCACCAGAAGTTGGACGAGTCAGCCCATTGCCCAAGGCCCAGGAAAAGCAAAACAGGAGTTTTAGGCTTCCCCGTTATCCTCTTGGCAACATTAATCTCAATGGTCACAGATAGACATCAACATTGTAATCCGGGGAGACGTACGTACCCCTCGCTGCAGATTCTGCGTCTAAGCCTCGACACACGCACCTCGCGTCTTGGCTTCATCTGCGGCGTTCCATGGAACCCAACAGGAACATTCGCCTGACTAAGCGGGGAGGATATCTCCTGCACAATAAGAGAACTTCAAGGCAGCTCCGAAATTGCGATTTATTGCAGTAGACACGAAAGCATTCAACTTGAAATATGGCAACGATGTTATGACAGGGAAGAGTCATCGAGACCATCAGTGGCTGATCGACAAGCCGATTACTGCGCTCATGCAAACTTTGGCTGTCACCGGGAAGCTTACGTTGGCTGTCTCAGGCCGATGCCCTGGTTTATTGACTTCTATTCTGGGCACCCCCTCAATTCGATCCATGGAACTGTACACACATACTCAGTCAAAAGAACCAGCAGGGCTCAACCTTCCCATCGAGCCAGGCTTGAGCATCCATTCAGTAAGGCTGAAAGGGACAGACCATCAGTACGGAGTACAGCTCTCGTCTATGATGTCAACCCCTTACATAACCATTCACAGGTCAACGCCAAGAATATCCTTGAATATTTACAGCACCTCGTCCTCTACACCACATGAGCTCACCCCAGATACGGCTCCAGAACGTCCAGCATCCCGCTATAAGCCGGCCCGCTGGGCGGCTCCATGCTGAACATGTAATCCGCCCACCAGGGGCCAGCCGCCCACCAAACTGCGCCCTTCCACACGTCCGTGTTGTTGGCCATATACTCCAGCATCCCCGCGATGGCCGTGCGACAGACATCGTTGGCCCCGCCGGCGTACTCGCCCAGGATGCCCACCTTGCCGTTGTCCTTCAGCCACTGTGTGGCGGCCTGCAGGCGTTCCGCGCCGATCGTCTCCGACACGCAGACGCCGGACGTCCCTGAGCCGTCCGAGTCCAGGTACTGGTGCATCTCGTAGACGAGCTTGTCCTGCGGGTCGGTCAGCGCCTTCATATTGTCGTTGATGTCCGCCCAGGTCCACGCCCCGGACCACGAGTTGCCCTCCGCGAAGATGTACTGGGAAGTGGCGCCGGCGGCCCGGATGCCGTCGATCGCCGCCTGGTTGAGGTCCAGCACCAGGGTTTGGTCCATGGTGTTGTATTCGTTGTCTGTGGTCGTGTTAGTACGGACTGCCGGTGGCAGGGGGGTGCTTACTCGTGTCGAAGATGACCAGGTCGTTATCCTTGAACTGCCCGGCGAGGTTCTGCCAGAAGGTCTGGAAGTCGGCGGTGCTGGAGATGATCTCGTTGTTGCTGGGGCGGTTAGCGACGTTGAATTGCGGGATGAGGAGCTCATCACTCACTATCGTCCATAGTTATGAGGGTCTACAATGGCATGGACACCTGCAGCCGTGATTGCATTCACCACCTAACCTTATCAGCCTCGACCATCATGGAGTGCTTGCTCGAACCTACCGTCGTGAGATTGTTCAGGTAGGCCTCGTCATACGACCCCGTCATCGAGTTCGGGACCAATCTTTCCATCATGAACTGCACGCGGAAGATGTTCATGCCTTTGCTGACGAGAGTCGCGATGGCGGAGGTATCCGGGAAGATGTAGTCGATACCCTAGCCCAGTCAACGGGGTGAATTTTGTCGTGGGGAGTGACCGCACCCAAGTTCCCGGAATGGCGGTGCCGAACTCGGCGCCCGACTCATTGGATCCGATCCCTATCGTTATGAGCACTCATCAACTGGGGATATCTCTGATGGGGACAACATACATTCGAAAACAGAAGCCCGCTTCGTGTGTTCGTGGGTCGGGGCCGCCACTGCACTGCCGGCCGCGGCAGCAGCAACGAGTAGGTCAAGCAGCTTCATGGTGCCTGTCGACTGTGGAATCTTGTTGCTTGCGCTCCCAACAACCACAACAGCGTCCGACTTTTATACTTCCATTCCGTGCGGATTCTTCCAAATGTAGAACGGAGCGGTCGACGGACCCTCTACCGTTGCACATCCATCAATACCGCAACCTGACACAACGATCAGCGTGCCTGCCTCTATCCAGCTGTTCAGTAGTGCTGGTAGCAACCCGGATCCTCGACGATCATCGGTGCCATTCCCGCCTTGGCATCTGGGCATTTGGCATCTGGGCCGGGCATCCGGGGTGTGAAACAGGCACGGAGATTACCAGGGATCCTTATTCGCGGAGGTCCGTGGCGGTTCAGGCATGGATGTGCAAGTACCTAGTAACATGATCGCATGGCTCTAGTCTGACAGACTGTACAGAGACTGCCCAACAGCAGCTATATACTCATCACCGACCCTCTCCCCTCCTCCCCCATCCCACCCTCAACAACCAAACCCCAGCACAGCAACCCAGCAATAAAACAAACCTACCACCCCCCCAGAACCCCCAAATACTTCTTCATATCCTCCGCCTGCAGCAAATGATACTTCATCCCCGGATGATAATTATTCCACCACACACAGCTCACCCCATCATCATTGATGCACGTCGCATCCGGGAACCCATACGCCGTCGGATCGTCCAGGACCTTGGTCATGAACGACCACGCGTCGTAGAACACGGTCGTCACCTACCCGCATGCCCCAGTTAGCCAGACCTTTAACCTTACCCCCTCTCCCCTTCCCCAAACTCAACCCCCAGAAAAGAAAAAGGAAATAACATACCCCCGCAAACTCCCCCCGCAACCCCTGCACCATCGCCTCCAGATTCTTATTAAACGTCGCCAGATACGCGGCATGCAACGCAACGGTGGCGTTCCCCTGCTCCAAAAACAAAGGACTGCGGCTAGTGGGCGGGACATTCAGGAACAGAAACCTGCGACCGCCGGCCGCATAGATCTGGGCGACTTGCTGCTTGAGGCGCGCGATGAGGCGCGGGGTGTAGCTTGCTGCGTCGGTGGAGGCGTAGGCGTTGCCGATGCTGTTGCTCGGTTATCAGGCTGCGCTGGGTGATGCGTTTGTTCTGCTTGGAGCCAGGGGCGGAAGAGGGGCAGGGGAGGAGGGAGCGTACTCATTGATCCCGATCCAGATCCCAAACACCGCGTCGCGCGAGGTCCACGGCGCACTGGCCGGCTTGTCGCTGTAGACGGCCTCGAAAAGCCGGAGCTGGGCGGCGAGGTCGCCCGGGTAGGCGGGGACGAGGGCGTTGTCGATGGTGGCGCCGCCGGCGGCGAGGTTGTAGTTGAGCACGAGGGAGGCATTCTCCTGCGTGGTCAGGTAGCCGATGTAGTTGGGGCCGTTGGTGGTGGTGCCGATGCCTTGATTCCTTGTCAGTTCTGAGGCGAGGGGTGTGCTGTCTGGGTGTGGTTGTCGTCTGGGGTTTTGCGTATCACGGGGGAAGGAGGCTGGAGGAAGATGGCTGAGCTGAGCTTGTAGTAATACAGTACATACCTAAATCCGGATTCCCCATCGGCGCCGCAGCAGACGGTTGAGTCCCCGAGGCACTGAACCCGGTCTGGGAGTAGGAGTCGCCACTAGTTGCATGGTTTCAATCTCTTAGTATGCAGTCTTCTTCCAACGGACAACAACAGTATCCATACAAAGTGAAGAAATAAGTCGGACTGGTCGGCCCCGCGCGAGGCGATGGCCTGGCTCGAGCCGTGGCCAGCATGGCTGCTATCCCAAGCAATAACTTCATGGTGGAGCTGGGCTGGCTTAGATCGGATATGAAGATCACAAATAACAATTATCACCTCGAATGCCCTACATGATGGGTCGCCGCTGTCTTTATATGCAGAGTTCTGGCAGAGATTCCCTTCCCCTCACCCGGGGGGGGGCTGCTCGATTGCTATTATCCCGAGACGACCCTGGCCGCTTGTTGCTGCTGCTGCTGCTGCTGCTGCAAGTCTGCAAGTCTGCACTGCATCGCACCACAAAGGCTGGCACTGGAAAACTGAATTTAACCGGCACCCCAACCACTTGCCAGCTCAATTCCTGCAGCTTGTGTTCCGGGGTGCGGGGTTCCAAGCTCTTTGATCTGCAAGGGATCCCTGCAGTGATGATGGGCTATACCCCTTTGGCTACGGGATGTCCGTCTGGCATGATTGCTTGGTTACGGCGGTGACGGTGGATTTCGTTCCGTGAAATGTATTTGCTATGCGTCTATATTTCTATCTCAAAGGTGTACGTGCAATTCCCATGGTAGCTGGTTCTACAACCGCAGATCCAACATCTCCATGCCCGCCCCGCACACAACCAGCTTGGCTGCACCCGATACCTCGTCGTGGATGATATCCAACGACGAGATGTCCGCCACGCAGCTGTACCGCTCCACCGCTTGGTGGATCTGGAGCCTCTCCCGTCCGTGCCGGCGGGGGTCGACGTCGATCCACCAGATCTTGACTTGGTGATCGTTGCCCGAGGACGCAACGACGAACCTGCTCACCCCATCACCGTCAACGTGAGCATGCTTGAGGACGCGAACCGTCGTGACGCAGGCTGCATGCGCGTCGGGAATGGTCACGGTGGCTGTCGCGTCGCTGGCGCCGGGGGTGTCCATGTCCAGCAGAGTCGCGGTCACGGCGTTGTCGTCGCCACCGGCGACGATCAGCGCCAACGTGGCCGACAGGTCGGCCACATCCATGGCCTTGATGCTGTTCCAGTGGATCTGGTACCGGTGCTCGCAGGAGATCGTCTCCGGCGCAATCGATGCTCCGCGGATGGGTTGCTTGGGGAGGAGCGGCGACGAGATGGTGTAGAATCGCTCGAGAACGGAGGTCAAGTTCCACAGGGTGAAGTATCCATCCGTCGCGGCCGTGATGAGATTCAAGGTAGAGCCTTTCAGAAGGAATCGAGCCTGGGTGAGACAGTTGCTCATATAGGTGCCACTGGCGAGAAGAGTGAAGCAGCCCTTGTCGGTGGACGAGTAATGGAAGATCTAGATCATCAGCACAGCGCATGAGAGATGGGAGGATAGTAAGTACCTTAATGGTGGAGTTGGAGTATGTCAGACAAAGAAGGAATCCATTCGCCGCCTCTCCCTCGTCCACTTCCAACGTATCGAAGCTCGTCACCCGCAGATCGGAGTTGGGGTCACTCTTGGGACACTCTCCCGCCAGCATGGTTCCCAGACCGAATCGGGGAATCGAGCACGCCCGCCAGACGAAGAATTGCTCATAGCCTCCGCTGGTAAAGAGGAATTTGCCATCCTTCGACCAGTTCACGCTTTGGATTCCAGTATGATGCATCCGCAACAGCCGGAGGCATTTGAACGCACCCCAGCGGGGCTCTGACCGCGGGTCTTGAGGTGCGAAAATCCGCACGTTGGTGTCTTCTGAGCCAGTCGCAAACAGGGGGCCTAGACCATCCGAGTTCCGCGTGGCACACATGTCCTTTACTTCCCGGCCATGGCTTCCGGAACGCAACGTGCGACTGGCGTCAGGCTGTATCGACAGCGCAGTCAACCCGGACTGAATCCAGATGAAGGATCCCGCCCAAGCGACATCTTGGCTGGGCTGGAACGCCCAGGATCGCCGGCCTCCGTTACAGTTGTGTCTGGCCACCTCCGTCTGAGCGGACTCGTTCCAAAGCACAAAGTCCATCGGCTGGAACCCATAGAACATCAAGTCTTTGGAGACGTTGTCGATATAAGCGCCTGCTATCTCACAATTGAACGCAAGGGAGGAACAGTGGAGCGTTCTCAAGGAGACCGAGGGGTCCGGGCCTGATGAAAAGACCAGCTCATGAATGCTATACGTTCCATTCCGACCACAGGTCATGAAATATGGCAGGTCAGATCCTCTATCCCCGTAAAGCGATGCAAATGAAGTGATGAAGCTGAGTCCTTCGCGTCCGTGTACCTTGCACGAAGGCATGACTGGCCGAAGGGTTTCTGACACTCGCACGGGATACACAGCAAAGGAGCCCGTCAAGGATCCCAGCGCGAGGTACTGGTCATCATGGATCAAGGCTGCAGTCGACACACCGAAACCGTGGGGCAGGTCAAGCTTGACCCTGTCCACGCATGGATCTGCGCCGTCTGCCATCGTAGCCAAGAACAGATCGGCCTTCTCGGCTTTCGGGTAAACTGCGACGAACGACAAAGTTGCAGATTTCTCAGTCGTGCTGGGCTGGTAATCGAGAGCGTACAGTCCCACCGGCCTTTGGCCAGCATCGACAACTTTGGTGAGTGCTCCGGTACTGTGATCATATAGTCGTATTAAGCCTCGGGCGTTACCCAGAAGAGCTATGCCTTTCTGTGGCAAGCCCGTGATGACTGAATACGAGCGCAAGTCTTCTTCAACCGTCAAAGTCTCTTTGAGGATGTGCTGTGTAGTCGAGTTCCCCGTCCCAATCCGTCCGATTTGGATCTCACCACGCACGGTCGTGGCGACAAATGAGTCCTGCGAGACGAATCCGAACCCTTTAATCGAAGTCTCGATGCGAGGCTCAGGATTGGAGGCATCTAGCGATGTTGCGATGCGGTTACGGAGATTGGGCAAAATGACATCTCTATCGCCATGTAGTTCGATGGTAAAGCTCTTCACGGCGCCATCAGCACCACCGGTATAGACAACCGTTTCTGTGTCGGTATGACGCATCTCAAGTGCCCAGATGTGCTTGCCTGTGTGTTTGCGAATAGACATGGTCTCCACCAGGTTAAATTGAGGCTTTTCTGTCGAAGACGGGTCCCAGGTCAGGTCCCAGAGCAAGCATGTAGCATCTTCGCCACGCGACAGCAGATTGACTTTCCCAGGGCCTTGCTTGACAGGCAGGAAATGAACACCCCAGATACGGGCCAAGTGACCAAACGCACTCGCAAGAATGGACTCGGACCCGAGCCCATTGTCACCAGCTCCTGCGCCGAATCCTGTGCCGCGAAGTTCGAACCCATCGGTCGAATAGGCGGGAGTGTCGTGACGGGAAGTACGCTCGCAATCGGAGATGTCCCAGATCCTGACAGTCCTGTCGTCACTACAACTAGCCAGCAGTCGTCCATCACGACCCCCGTGCAAGGAAGGGATCAGAGGAGAAATCTGGACTCCAAAGATCGATCCTTCATGGCCTGTGAAAAAGTGGTGAATCGACCCGGTTGCACTTGTCGTATCATCCTCAGCCAAGAAGCACGACCAAACTATAATCTCGCCAAAAACAGTGCCAGCCGCAACAAGGATGTGGGATTCGGACAGCGAAAGCACATTCGCCGAATAAAGGATGGACTTGACACCAGCCACAAGTTGGCGGATTTCAATCCGTTTCACATAGTCAGCCCCGGCCTGCCTGACAAGCTGCACACCCAAGAGCGCATTGTGGGCAGTCAGCATATAAGCATTTTCGATTTCGCCATCCGTATCAGGCGCGCATCCGGCCAGGATCCAATCCGGCGCGAGGTACTCTGGGCTCACAGCTTGTACACTTGCGTCCAGCTCCTGACTGTCGATGTGCAGACTGAACGCTCGTACGGACTGCCCGCCCCACGCAAGAAAGTCCGCATGTTGTTCTTGTTCTGAGTGACCCAGTGCAACGATCCCATGCACGTGGTTTCGTTTGAACACTTTCAGCTCGGCGAGCAGACGCCCGCTTTCTTCATGAATGAGCCGGACATAGGTCCCTTGGCTCTGGAGAAGAAGTTTAACATCCTTCAAGACCAGCGCCTTCAGCGCAGTTACCGGGACGCATGTGTCAATGTGCTTGGACGCATATTAGCAAACAGCCTCCGTCGCCGACGCAAAAAAGAGCAACCACTCACCTCGAGGGAGGAAGTCATTGATGCTACCAGCGCGACACATTGGTTCGCTTGGTTCCAGATGGCTTGTCACTGACCTCTCTACCTTAAGCGGTGGCTTTTCCCCGCGTGGAGAATCATTTCCTCGCTCAAAATTCCAGAATTTCCACCCATTGTGAGGATGCTTAGATAAGCCGTGCGGGATGCCCACTTTTCCCTATTGAGACGCTGCGACACGTGATGTGCTGTGTAGGAGGACCGAGGGCTCATCTCATTCAACCACAAACAGAAACAATGAATCGATAATGTACCTTGCGCAAAGCTTGGATGCAAATTCGACACGATAGGTTGTTTTGTCGAATGGTTGGTTTTTTGTGCAATACGTGTGTGTTCTACAATTTTCGTCATGCCTCGCAAACGACTCACTTGATATGTTCCGTCGACCGTGGGGTCAGGCTTGACCTTAGTCCTAAAGGATTCACAAGCTTTTCTGAGGATTCTTCGTGGCCTCATTGATCTGACAACCTAGGATGCAAGGAGCTACACATGCTTGCAGAACTAAAACTAATCCAAGACATGCGCGGATTGTTCCGAGAACTTTGAGACACTGATCAACAGGCACAGGGGGTAAGCATGCTGATCAAAGTTTCGCTCACAGAGTGCTGGGCGCTGTTTTCAAGCAGCAGATCTAGTGGTCTCGATAAGAAGCCAAGAGCTATCCTTGATAGAATTTGAGCAATGGGAGGTCCATAAGCTTTGCCTCAAGCGCTGAGCATATGCAGAAAAGGAATGGCCCTCCGGCAAGGTCAGATTGACCGCTTAAAGATGTCATCGGCGCCAGTCGCTGCGAAAAGGCACATCCCCAAAGGCGCTGCTTGAACCGATGAGCACAACGAGGTACAAAACTCAATGGCTACTTCTCCTGGATCTCCACATCATAGCCTGCATGAAGGAAAAAAAAATCATCTCTCGTCATGCGTCAACAACTAGTGATACCACCCCACCGTTCGTCATGATGTTGCAGTGCCGATTCTTGTTTGCCAAGCAATGCGATACCAGGAGATCGGGTTTCGAATGGTCCAAATGCGGAGATGGTCGATCACTGCGACCAAAGAACACTGCATCTGTGCGTGCGGTATAGGAGCTTAAATTATAGACCCGCATGGATCTGAGACTCGCAATTTATCTCGAATGCTCAGTACTCAGTACTCTAGCCTCACGAGCACGGTTTGGTGGGTAACTAATTGTAAATTGTGGTCCGAGAGTCTCCATGGGGCTGGGAAGCACTGAGTACACAGTAAAGTAGGTTACGATTTTCCTGTACTACACAAACCGGAGGTGAAACCCATGCTATTAGGCAGCCATGCAAACCTTGACTGAACTAGCTTCGAGTCGGTAGGGTCTGATTGCATCGTGCAAACTCTGAATTTGCAGCTTCATCTTCAGTGTATCGAGAGCAAACGATCGATGACATCAGATATGGGGAAGGCGTTCTTCGGATCGCGATGACGTCGCGGATGGGATGATGGGGACGGAGGGTGGTATATCAGCCCTTCCTCGACGGTTTCGCTTTTTGTCTTTCCCCTGCTTGCACTCCGTATCTCTGATCATTCTCATAAATTAACAGTGAGCATAACCGAGAGCTCTTCTAATTGCACGCTGTGATTTGCCAATTCGCCCTTGGATCAAGCTTGTTAACAGTACACGCACTTGTACTCAGTAGGTCGTTCGCTGGACTCATTCCTGCCCGACCGAGTCCACAACCGAATCGGGATTAGAGCGTTGTCTCCGCAGTCTCGACGTCACCAGCCTCCCTAAAGCGTTGCAATCACACCCACTTCAACTCTCTAGTGCTTCTATCTTGCACCGCTTGCACCGCTTGCACCGCAAGGGGAGATCCTCAGGACCCAGAGCGCCAGAGTGTCATCGATCCTTCCTTAACAGATCGCTTAACCGGTTAGTGCCTCGCTCAATCCACGGCTTTTAGTCGATCATTAGCCCACTAGTCCAGATCTCGAACAGGTTGCAGTTCCCACCCACCTCATCCTTCGTCGGTCTCTCTTCCGTCGCATCCCGTCGCACTCGGTGCCACACGTCACTCCTGCGCAAAAAAAAAAAAAAAAGCTCTGTCTTAGAAAGGATCCCGACCGTCCGATTCTGCTGCATTCCTTTTCCGCGATTCCTTCTCCTCATATCCTCACTTTGCCCTATCCTTTTCACTTCTCTTGAGCTTTCACAACAACAGCGAGCAACTTCGTCACCATGCATCGCACCTATTCTATGCGCCAGTCGCGCGTGCCCACCGCCTCGCAGATCGAGAACCCTCCCCCGCCATTGTCCTCCACCAAGTCGAACAGACTCTTCGGAAAGGGTGGCTTCGGTGCGTGTTCTTCTTTGACCTCTTATGGTGGACGCCCATCCTGCTAACACGATTAAGGTACAGGCCATGCCCTGCGCAAGAACGCCGCCGGCGCCTTCGGGCCAGACCTAGCCCGCAAGCTCTCCCAGCTCGTCAAGATGGAGAAGAACGTCATGCGCAGCATGGAGATGGTGTCCCGGGAGCGCATGGAGACTGCTGTACGTTGTCGCTTGCGTGGAAGTTCCTGGTCGGTACTGTACTGACAACAGTAGCAACAACTCTCCATCTGGGGTGAGAACTGCGACGAGGATGTGTCTGACATCACCGACAAGCTCGGTGTCTTGCTTTATGAGATTGGAGAGCTCGAGGATCTCTTCGTTGATCGTTACGATCAGTACCGTGTTACCATCAAGAGCATTCGCAACATCGAGGCGTCCGTCCAGCCCAGCCGTGACCGTAGGTTCCTTTTCCCCAGTGCCGCAAGAGTCAAGTTACTGATCGTGTATCCACAATGCAGGCAAGCAGAAGATCACCGATGAGATTGCCAAGCTCAAGTACAAGGACCCCAACTCTCCCCGCATCGTCGTCCTGGAGCAGGAGTTGGTCCGCGCGGAGGCCGAGTCGCTCGTTGCCGAGGCCCAGCTCTCCAACATCACCCGCGAGAAGCTCAAGGCCGCCTTCCAGTACCAGTTCGATGCGCTCCGCGAGCACTGCGAGAAGGTGGCGCTGATCGCCGGCTACGGCAAGCACCTGTTGGATCTGATCGACGACACACCAGTGACGCCCGGTGAGACTCGCCACGCCTACGACGGCTACGACGCCAGCAAGGCCATCATCCAGGACTGCGAGGAGGCGCTCGCCAACTGGGTCACCTCCAAGGCCTCGGTCAAGTCCAACCTGTCCACCCGCTCGCGCACCCTGTCGCAGCGTCGCCGCGAGGGCGTGAACAAGAGCCGCGAGGGTGTCGACCTCTCCGGCCAGGACCAGCCTCTGGGCCGCGACTCGTGGGTGCCCGCCGACCAGCACTCGTCCTACCACCACGATGTAGAGGATGGTGAGGAAGTCGCCAGCACTCTGGACGGTGAGACCCGGGGCCGCGAGGAGGAGCGGGAGCCCGAGACAGCCGTTTAGAGAGGCTCCTGCTTTCCACTTACCGAAGAAATCTGGTTGATATTATCACGATCGTTAAGGTTCCTGGAGTACACCACTAATTGTGATTTGGTTTTCATCGAGATTCCCGCTTGATGTGTTGTTCTGCCTTGTCTGCTTTATCCTCTTTTCCTTTTCACCCCCGATGAATTACTGATAATTAATCGATTCCGATGACGATGTCTATCCTGCCAGAAACCAAAAAAAAAGATCATAATATCCAGTCGTGTGTCCGCCAGAGGGGTGTGAATTTGTGTGTGAGGGCGCACACGTCTGCGATGATAGCCACAGGGGGGATATGACCTTTTTTCGCGGGCGACTTTTTCCCTCTACTGTCCTAATCGACTAATGTAATACTATACCACTTGCCCAAGTTGACGGTGATGGGGAGGTACATGTTTCACGTCTGTTGTGTTCCGTCTTGATTGCAGTCATGTTGTTTAGGATTTGAATAGTAATCGATTGACTTGCGGTCGTTTTCGTTGAAGTATGGTCTTGTAGTAAATTGGTCAAGAGCGTGGTGAGCCCATCCATCTCTTCAAGGCTGGGGGGTCTAGAGACAGAAGTACTTTAGATTGCCCATTCGCCTCTCACCATGAAAACGATAGATACCCACCAACCCAGCACCGCATCTCACTGATACCCGTATAGCGATAACGACCATCCCGGCCTAGGAACCGCCACAAACCCTTGAATAATAATGCATGAGCCCTAAGCAGGACCTCCAACCGCAGCATCACCATTCTCACCAACCATCTTCACAACTAGAGACCACCCCACAACATACCAGTACCGCATGGATGAGCCCTACAGCCACAACCGCAACACAACCGATCACCCACTATCTTCCCATCCGCTGGCCTAGACAAGAATCCCCACCACCATCCCATCCAAAGATGTGACCCCAGAAGATACCTAAGGTTATCGATGATCCCCCCGACCTGGATTTCAGCCATCCGCGGACTCAACTCCATTCCATAGATGAGCACTGCCATGGCGTCAGACGCATACAGGGACAACCCCTCGATCTCGCGAATTCCCCTCCGTAATCTCTTGATAGGGTATCTTTCTGTTGTTCCCCGTTTATCTCACTATTTCTGATACTAGCATCGACCGAGTACGGATGTCACGTCCAAAGGCATGGGACTTGGGATGGTGGGTGGGGTATGTATGGGTGGGTGGTTGGGATGCTGGTGCTGCTGCTGGTTGCTGAAGTTGAGGGCTGAAGTTGAGGGCTGTAGCGGCGGGTATATACTGTCGTGGTGTACAGCCGAGTACAGCATGAAGCAGATATAGATATAGGTATAATGTTAGATATAGACTTACAAGATTCGTCGAGGACCGGAGTTCCTAGCTTGCGTTCTGGTCCGGTGTAGCTATGCTCTGATCATCCGGCTCCGGTGTCGCGGGCTGTCGTCGGGCGGTTGGTGGTTGGTGGTTGAAGCACTTACTGTCATGTGGGATTATTCGGGGGTAGAGCGTGGGTATGTATGAGAAAGGGGAGTTAGGATCTGCTTTGGGCTCATGGAGTGTACTGTTACTGTGCTAGAGAGAGGGGAAGTATAAGTAAGCATGTTTGAATGTATAGAGGCACGTCCACAAACAGCCTGTGTCATCTCTCGATGCCTAGTAAGTTATATATTGACTAATCCTGCCAGGCATTTAGTACAGTGGTATAGCCAGAGCCAGACAATAAAGTACTCACCTCAGTAACGCAGGCCCGGGGCAGACAGAGTCAGCTCCCAATCCGGCAGCCCGTCCCCGCGATTCTGCCTCCAGATTCCTCAGGCAGGAATGCCGAGTGCGGGTGCGGGTTGCGGGTGCTGGCCGAGGTGATGTCAGTCGCCTGCATCGGTCACACCACTGCAGAATGTCCTGCCCTTGAAGAGATCGAGGATCATTTATTCATCGCCTACAACTCACCGAGTGATAGTCTAGTGCAGTGTGCGGTAGCGGACACCTCAGCTGAGTACTGCGTACCCTCGAATCATCTTGCGTTAGAGTAAGGTGCAGAGAGGCTAGTGCAGAAGTACCGTACAGTACATGTAGACCACAGTGCTGAGTTGTTGCAAACTGACCAGCCGATATCTCCCCCGTGGGGGTGCTAGAGTTTGGTGTGATTTAGGTTCATGATGGCGCAATTCCTGATGGGGATTGCATTCATGGACTGCCCTGAGACGAGGCTATAATTCCCTCCAATTAACGGAGTTACCTGGTGTGGGAATATTGGACACCGAAAACTGAAGCAACTCGTTCATTGAAGGTTTGTCCATTGGGCTCTTCTTGTTCTTTCATTTCAGTCTGGTAAACCACTTCGCCCCTAAGTCCCCAGGGGTGGCCGGCTTCAAAGCGCCATCTCATAGCTATAGCCCATACGATAGTGAAGATGCGAGAATGTACGTGCGTGGGTCTCAACTCGAAAACAACCAAAAGAAAGTCAATATAAACACCCCCAATTCCCTGGACTCCGATTTGCGCGTTGGATGGAAACAACGAAACAAACAACACAAAACACAAATGTATATATAGAGAAAAGAAATAGCAAACGGTCACAATCGAGGCTTCCAGATCCTGGTCCTGATCTCCATCCCGCCCTGATAGTAATAACCCGGAAATGTTCAGTAAACGACACACGTGTATATGACTGGCCTTCATATACCGCAACATGATGATGATGAGAATAAGCGTGGGTGGTGTGCACACTAGGTAAAGGATATTGAAAGAGAAAATCAAAAGGTCATTACATCGTCATCCGACTTTCCATCCTAGGATGGGTCCCCGGCCTTTCGAAGCGAAAGGTATGAGAAACATACAAATAGATAAAAACAGATGCGAAGAAGCACGGCGTCAATCGGAATCCTCAACCTAATCAAAGCGCAAGGGACTCAACATGTCGCGTGAGTGGAGAATCAAAAAGTAGGTTTTATGCGATTTCTTTTGATTTGACACGGGCTCAGCTGTCGGTGCCCACACCCTTCTTTTTGGGCTGGATATGTTTCTGTCCAGAGCCGGTGACGCTGGATGTTTTCGAAGTCAAGGCGCTGCTGTCGGTCGGGGGCGGCGCCAGCCGGGTCGAGCTGGCTTCGTGCTTCTCGGTGAGCAGGTTTTTCAGCCATCGGTTCTCCATCTCCAGCTGGGCCACGCGAGCCTCGAGCGAGGCGTTCCTCTCGGTCGTCTCGCGCACGGTGCGTTCCAGCGCCTGTTCACGTTGCTTCTTCTTCATGCGGAACCGGGCACTGGCGGCCGTGTTCCGGCGGCGGCGGTCTTCTTCCGCGGCGCGGCGGACTCCCTCTTCCTGATTGAGAGCCGACGCGAGGTGGTCGCCAGGAATCTGTGTGCTGTATTTGGTGTTTGTGATAGCACCGTTGGGAGGTGATATGGACGAGGAGACATCAGATGGAGTCAGGGCCCCGGGGACCTGCGCCAGATCATCTGGGGGCCCATATGAGATAGGTGGGTAGAGTGGGTGAGCTGGATAGGAAAGCATTTGATCTGTTGTGAAGCTGTCAACACCAAGGTAGAGGTAGAGGAGAGGACGGCAAGCGATAAGATAAAAAAGCCACAGTGGAATGGAGGAAGGGGGGTGGGAAGGAACAATGGAAGCGGAAGCAGCAAGATATGGGGCACATGGAAGGGGATCTTGGTCCGGTACACCAAGGGATGAGAGCTTGGCTTAAGGGTCCGTCACTGACAAGGTTCCCGACGTTGTCATTGGTGTGGATGATTGCGTGCTCACATAGAGCATTGCACTCATCACCAGACAACCAAACGTCCCCGGAATTAGATTGGTCAAAATATGAGCAGTCAGAACAGCAACAAACCAGTGCGCACGAGGAGGGTGATTGCTTTCTCCAGAGTACTCGAGAAATCACCCTCCCGCAATGCATTGATCATTGCTGGGTCCGAAACAGCAGTAAGGGGAGAATGGAAGATAGCAACAGAGAAGACAACAGACAGGCACGAGGCGGTTAGAAAAGGGAATGGCAAAGCCACGGAATCCCCATCAGGCAGCCAGGTAAGACAATCAATCAATCAATCAATCGATAGTAATGGGTTTAAAGTCCCGTCGGTTTCCCAGAAACAGGAGGCAAGCGTTTGCTGTTACATGCATTCCGCAGTAGCTCCAGCATATCCCATCGGAGCGCCGTAGGGCCAGAGATTGGGAAAACGAACCACAAAGCTTGAAGATGGCGCCAACAATGCAACAATGAGAGTCATTTATGAAAAGCTCCAAGCTTCCGACTTACCATAATGCGGATATCCTCGCACATCGATCGGACTGCGCTCGTCCTCAATGCTGTCATACGAACTGACGGAAAGGCCGCCCATCCCCTCGGTCTGGTCGTAATCCATATTCAGGTTCTGGAAGGAGGCCAAAGCTGTCGATTCTGCGTCAAAGGAGTACTGTCGACTCTTGGCCAGGTTGGGATCGTGTCGAGAGAGAAGAAAGTTGAAGTTTTCGAGCCTATCGAAGCTCGAGGCTGTCCGCTGAGCGAGGGTTTGCTCATCTGACATTTTGGCGGTGGAGGGCTTTTTAGAGGATTTTTGGTCTCTTGTCCTCTAAATTAGGTTCTCTGTTTTATTAAAATTGGTTTGCTGGACCTAATGACTTTGCCCCCCAAGTATGCTGGGGGTGGCTTGCTTTTTTTTTCCCCGAGCCAACAGAGAGAGTGATAGATGACCACCAGAGCCAATGTCCGACCCCGGATCAGCACGGTAAAGGAGGGGAGAAGTCGGTTTTGGGTAAAGAAGAACAAATGATCCAAACAGTTAAAGAATAATTTTAATATTTTTTTGTTCTGTCTTTGAGCTGGAAGAGGCAAATGTTGGGGGGTGACTTATAGCAAAGATAAACTGTTTTCCGCATTCACTTTACCTATGATCATGGCATGGCCCGGGACGGCTAGCCACGTACGCAAAGAGCACGAGTTAAAGGACGGGAATAAGACACAATTAGCCTAGCTGAGTGGATCAAACCAGGAGGAATGAGAGGGGAGAAGGA